>NW_028156357.1:0-32500 GCF_964263955.1 Coregonus lavaretus
TCTGGTAGGAGAGTGTAGACTGTATAGATCTGTCTGGTAGGAGAGTGTAGACTATAGATCTGTCTGGTAGGAGAATGTAGACTGTATAGATCTGTCTGGTAGGAGAGTGTAGACTATAGATCTGTCTGGTAGGAGAGTGTAGACTGTATAGATCTGTCTGGTAGGAGAGTGTAGACTATAGATCTGTCTGGTAGGAGAGTGTAGACTATAGATCTGTCTGGTAGGAGAGTGTAGACTATAGATCTGTCTGGTAGGAGAGTGTAGACTATAGATCTGTCTGGTAGGAGAGTGTAGACTGTATAGATCTGTCTGGTAGGAGAGTGTAGACTATAGATCTGTCTGGTAGGAGAGTGTAGACTGTATAGATCTGTCTGGTAGGAGAGTGTAGACTATATATCTGTCTGGTAGGAGAGTGTAGACTGTATAGATCTGTCTGGTAGGAGAGTGTAGACTGTATAGATCTGTCTGGTAGGAGAGTGTAGACTGTATAGATCTGTCTGGTAGGAGAGTGTAGACTGTATAGATCTGTCTGGTAGGAGAGTGTAGACTATAGATCTGTCTGGTAGGAGAGTGTAGACTATAGATCTGTCTGGTAGGAGAGTGTAGACTGTATAGATCTGTCTGGTAGGAGAGTGTAGACTGTATAGATCTGTCTGGTAGGAGAGTGTAGACTGTATAGATCTGTCTGGTAGGAGAGTGTAGACTATAGATCTGTCTGGTAGGAGAGTGTAGACTGTATAGATCTGTCTGGTAGGAGAGTGTAGACTATAGATCTGTCTGGTAGGAGAGTGTAGACTATAGATCTGTCTGGTAGGAGAGTGTAGACTGTATAGATCTGTCTGGTAGGAGAGTGTAGACTATAGATCTGTCTGGTAGGAGAGTGTAGACTGTATAGATCTGTCTGGTAGGAGAGTGTAGACTATAGATCTGTCTGGTAGGAGAGTGTAGACTGTATAGATATGTCTGGTAGGAGAGTGTAGACTATAGATCTGTCTGTCTGGTAGGAGAGTGTAGACTATAGATCTGTCTGGTAGGAGAGTGTAGACTGTATAGATCTGTCTGGTAGGAGAGTGTAGACTATAGATCTGTCTGGTAGGAGAGTGTAGACTATAGATCTGTCTGGTAGGAGAGTGTAGACTATAGATCTGTCTGGTAGGAGAGTGTAGACTGTATAGATCTGTCTGGTAGGAGAGTGTAGACTATAGATCTGTCTGGTAGGAGAGTGTAGACTATAGATCTGTCTGGTAGGAGAGTGTAGACTGTATAGATCTGTCTGGTAGGAGAGTGTAGACTGTATAGATCTGTCTGGTAGGAGAGTGTAGACTGTATAGATCTGTCTGGTAGGAGAGTGTAGACTGTATAGATCTGTCTGGTAGGAGAGTGTAGACTGTATAGATCTGTCTGGTAGGAGAGTGTAGACTGTATAGATCTGTCTGGTAGGAGAGTGTAGACTATAGATCTGTCTGGTAGGAGAGTGTAGACTATAGATCTGTCTGGTAGGAGAGTGTAGACTGTATAGATCTGTCTGGTAGGAGAGTGTAGACTATAGATCTGTCTGGTAGGAGAGTGTAGACTGTATATATCTGTCTGGTAGGAGAGTGTAGACTATAGATCTGTCTGGTAGGAGAGTGTAGACTGTATAGATATGTCTGGTAGGAGAGTGTAGACTGTATATATCTGTCTGGTAGGAGAGTGTAGACTATAGATCTGTCTGGTAGGAGAGTGTAGACTGTATATATCTGTCTGGTAGGAGAGTGTAGACTATAGATCTGTCTGGTAGGAGAGTGTAGACTGTATAGATCTGTCTGGTAGGAGAGTGTAGACTATAGATCTGTCTGTCTGGTAGGAGAGTGTAGACTATAGATCTGTCTGGTAGGAGAGTGTAGACTATAGATCTGTCTGGTAGGAGAGTGTAGACTATAGATCTGTCTGGTAGGAGAGTGTAGACTGTATAGATCTGTCTGGTAGGAGAGTGTAGACTGTATAGATCTGTCTGGTAGGAGAGTGTAGACTATAGATCTGTCTGGTAGGAGAGTGTAGACTATAGATCTGTCTGGTAGGAGAGTGTAGACTGTATAGATCTGTCTGGTAGGAGAGTGTAGACTATAGATCTGTCTGGTAGGAGAGTGTAGACTGTATAGATCTGTCTGGTAGGAGAGTGTAGACTATAGATCTGTCTGGTAGGAGAGTGTAGACTGTATAGATCTGTCTGGTAGGAGAGTGTAGACTATAGATCTGTCTGGTAGGAGAGTGTAGACTGTATAGATCTGTCTGGTAGGAGAGTGTAGACTATAGATCTGTCTGGTAGGAGAGTGTAGACTGTATAGATATGTCTGGTAGGAGAGTGTAGACTGTATAGATCTGTCTGGTAGGAGAGTGTAGACTGTATAGATCTGTCTGGTAGGAGAGTGTAGACTGTATAGATCTGTCTGGTAGGAGAGTGTAGACTATAGATCTGTCTGGTAGGAGAGTGTAGACTGTATAGATCTGTCTGGTAGGAGAGTGTAGACTGTATAGATCTGTCTGGTAGGAGAGTGTAGACTATAGATCTGTCTGGTAGGAGAGTGTAGACTGTAGATCTGTCTGGTAGGAGAGTGTAGACTATAGATCTGTCTGGTAGGAGAGTGTAGACTATAGATATGTCTGGTAGGAGAGTGTAGACTGTATAGATCTGTCTGGTAGGAGAGTGTAGACTGTATAGATCTGTCTGGTAGGAGAGTGTAGACTGTATAGATCTGTCTGGTAGGAGAGTGTAGACTGTAGATCTGTCTGGTAGGAGAGTGTAGACTATAGATCTGTCTGGTAGGAGAGTGTAGACTGTAGATCTGTCTGGTAGGAGAGTGTAGACTATAGATCTGTCTGGTAGGAGAGTGTAGACTATAGATCTGTCTGGTAGGAGAGTGTAGACTGTATAGATCTGTCTGGTAGGAGAGTGTAGACTATAGATCTGTCTGGTAGGAGAGTGTAGACTATAGATATGTCTGGTAGGAGAGTGTAGACTGTATAGATCTGTCTGGTAGGAGAGTGTAGACTATAGATCTGTCTGGTAGGAGAGTGTAGACTGTATAGATCTGTCTGGTAGGAGAGTGTAGACTGTATAGATCTGTCTGGTAGGAGAGTGTAGACTGTATAGATCTGTCTGGTAGGAGAGTGTAGACTATAGATCTGTCTGGTAGGAGAGTGTAGACTATAGATCTGTCTGGTAGGAGAGTGTAGACTGTATATATCTGTCTGGTAGGAGAGTGTAGACTATAGATCTGTCTGGTAGGAGAGTGTAGACTGTATAGATCTGTCTGGTAGGAGAGTGTAGACTATAGATCTGTCTGGTAGGAGAGTGTAGACTGTATAGATCTGTCTGGTAGGAGAGTGTAGACTGTATAGATCTGTCTGGTAGGAGAGTGTAGACTATAGATCTGTCTGGTAGGAGAGTGTAGACTGTATAGATCTGTCTGGTAGGAGAGTGTAGACTATAGATCTGTCTGGTAGGAGAGTGTAGACTGTATAGATCTGTCTGGTAGGAGAGTGTAGACTGTATAGATCTGTCTGGTAGGAGAGTGTAGACTGTATAGATATGTCTGTCTGGTAGGAGAGTGTAGACTGTATAGATCTGTCTGTCTGGTAGGAGAGTGTAGACTATAGATCTGTCTGTCTGGTAGGAGAGTGTAGACTATAGATCTGTCTGGTAGGAGAGTGTAGACTGTATAGATCTGTCTGGTAGGAGAGTGTAGACTATAGATCTGTCTGGTAGGAGAGTGTAGACTATAGATCTGTCTGGTAGGAGAGTGTAGACTATAGATCTGTCTGGTAGGAGAGTGTAGACTATAGATCTGTCTGGTAGGAGAGTGTAGACTGTATAGATCTGTCTGGTAGGAGAGTGTAGACTATAGATCTGTCTGGTAGGAGAGTGTAGACTATAGATCTGTCTGGTAGGAGAGTGTAGACTGTATAGATCTGTCTGGTAGGAGAGTGTAGACTGTATAGATCTGTCTGGTAGGAGAGTGTAGACTATAGATCTGTCTGGTAGGAGAGTGTAGACTATAGATCTGTCTGGTAGGAGAGTGTAGACTATAGATCTGTCTGGTAGGAGAGTGTAGACTGTATAGATCTGTCTGGTAGGAGAGTGTAGACTATAGATCTGTCTGGTAGGAGAGTGTAGACTGTATAGATCTGTCTGGTAGGAGAGTGTAGACTGTATAGATCTGTCTGGTAGGAGAGTGTAGACTGTATAGATCTGTCTGGTAGGAGAGTGTAGACTGTATAGATCTGTCTGGTAGGAGAGTGTAGACTATAGATCTGTCTGGTAGGAGAGTGTAGACTATAGATCTGTCTGGTAGGAGAGTGTAGACTGTATAGATCTGTCTGGTAGGAGAGTGTAGACTATAGATCTGTCTGGTAGGAGAGTGTAGACTGTATAGATCTGTCTGGTAGGAGAGTGTAGACTATAGATCTGTCTGGTAGGAGAGTGTAGACTGTATAGATATGTCTGGTAGGAGAGTGTAGACTATAGATCTGTCTGGTAGGAGAGTGTAGACTGTATAGATATGTCTGGTAGGAGAGTGTAGACTGTATAGATCTGTCTGGTAGGAGAGTGTAGACTGTATAGATCTGTCTGGTAGGAGAGTGTAGACTGTATAGATCTGTCTGGTAGGAGAGTGTAGACTATAGATCTGTCTGGTAGGAGAGTGTAGACTATAGATCTGTCTGGTAGGAGAGTGTAGACTATATAGATCTGTCTGGTAGGGGAGTGTAGACAATGTATAGATCTGTCTGGTAGGAGAGTGTAGACTGTAATAGATCTGTCTGGTAGGAGAGTGTAGACTGTAGATCTGTCTGGTAGGAGAGTGTAGACTGTATAGATCTGTCTGGTAGGAGAGTGTAGACTATAGATCTGTCTGGTAGGAGAGTGTAGACTATAGATCTGTCTGGTAGGAGAGTGTAGACTGTATAGATCTGTCTGGTAGGAGAGTGTAGACTATAGATCTGTCTGGTAGGAGAGTGTAGACTGTATAGATCTGTCTGGTAGGAGAGTGTAGACTATAGATCTGTCTTTTAGGAGAGTGTAGACTATAGATCTGTCTGGTAGGAGAGTGTAGACTGTATAGATCTGTCTGGTAGGAGAGTGTAGACTGTATAGATCTGTCTGGTAGGAGAGTGTAGACTATAGATCTGTCTGGTAGGAGAGTGTAGACTGTATAGATCTGTCTGGTAGGAGAGTGTAGACTGTATAGATCTGTCTGGTAGGAGAGTGTAGACTATAGATCTGTCTGGTAGGAGAGTGTAGACTATAGATCTGTCTGGTAGGAGAGTGTAGACTATAGATCTGTCTGGTAGGAGAGTGTAGACTGTATAGATCTGTCTGGTAGGAGAGTGTAGACTATAGATCTGTCTGGTAGGAGAGTACAGGTTGAAATTCAACACATTTCGGGTACAGTAAACATATTTTATCTATTTTTTGTGTGTGTGGTATGGTGTGTGTAATGTGTATGTATGTATATATATATATGTATGTATGTATGTGTAGATGGAGGACTTGGACCTTCCTCAGATGAAAAGAGAGGTGGAGAGTCTTCAGTACCAGTTGGCCATCAGCAGAGAGAAATCCTCCATCACTGTTACTGAGTACGTACTGTTCAGGTTTCTATCCCAGAGTCCTTCTGGTCTCTATCCCAGTGTCTAGTCCTTCTGGTCTCTATCCCAGAGTCCTTCTGGTCTCTATCCCAGTGTCTAGTCCTTCTGGTCTCTATCCCAGTGTCTAGTCCTTCTGGTCTCTATCCCAGAGTCCTTCTGGTCTCTATCCCAGTGTCTAGTCCTTCTGGTCTCTATCCCAGAGTCTAGTCCTTCTGGTCTCTATCCCAGAGTCCTTCTGGTCTCTATCCCAGTGTCTAGTCCTTCTGGTCTCTATCCCAGAGTCCTTCTGGTCTCTATCCCAGTGTCTAGTCCTTCTGGTCTCTATCCCAGAGTCTAGTCCTTCTGGTCTCTATCCCAGAGTCCTTCTGGTCTCTATCCCAGTGTCTAGTCCTTCTGGTCTCTATCCCAGTGTCTAGTCCTTCTGGTCTCTATCCCAGTGTCTAGTCCTTCTGGTCTCTATCCTAGTGTCCTTCTGGTCTCTATCCCAGTGTCCTTCTGGTCTCTATCCCAGAGTCCTTCTGGTCTCTATCCCAGTGTCTAGTCCTTCTGGTCTCTATCCCAGTGTCTAGTCCTTCTGGTCTCTATGCCAGAGTCCTTCTGGTCTCTATCCCAGTGTCTAGTCCTTCTGGTCTCTATCCCAGTGTCTAGTCCTTCTGGTCTCTATCCCAGTGTCTAGTCCTTCTGGTCTCTATCCCAGTGTCTTTCTGGTCTCTATCCCAGAGTCTAGTCCTTCTGGTCTCTATCCCAGTGTCTAGTCCTTCTGGTCTCTATCCCAGTGTCCTTCTGGTCTCTATCCCAGTGTCCTTCTGGTCTCTATCCCAGTGTCCTTCTGGTCTCTATCCCAGTGTCTAGTTCTTCTAGTCTCTATCCCAGTGTCCTTCTGGTCTCTATCCCAGTGTCCTTCTGGTCTCTATCCCAGTGTCTAGTCCTTCTGGTCTCTATCCCAGAGTCTAGTCCTTCTGGTCTCTATCCCAGAGTCTAGTCCTTCTGGTCTCTATCCCAGAGTCTAGTCCTTCTGGTCTCTATCCCAGTGTCTAGTCCTTCTGGTCTCTATCCCAGAGTCTAGTCCTTCTGGTCTCTATCCCAGTGTCTAGTCCTTTTGGTCTCTATCCCAGAGTCTAGTCCTTCTGGTCTCTATCCCAGTTTCTAGTCCTTCTGGTCTCTATCCCAGTGTCCTTCTGGTCTCTATCCCAGAGTCTAATCCTTCTGGTCTCTATCCCAGAGAATAGTCCTTCTGGTCTCTATCCCAGAGTCTAGTCCTTCTGGTCTCTATCCCAGTGTCCTTCTGGTCTCTATCCCAGTGTCTAGTTCTTCTAGTCTCTATCACAGTGTCTAGTTCTTCTAGTCTCTATCCCAGTGTCCTTCTGGTCTCTATCCCAGTGTCTAGTCCTTCTGGTCTCTATCCCAGTGTCTAGTCCTTCTGGTCTCTATCCCAGTGTCTAGTCCTTCTGGTCTCTATCCCAGAGTCTAGTCCTTCTGGTCTCTATCCCAGAGTCTAGTCCTTCTAGTCTCTATCCCAGTGTCTAGTTCTTCTAGTCTCCATCCCAGTGTCCTTCTGGTCTCTATCCCAGTGTCCTTCTGGTCTCTATCCCAGTTTCTAGTCCTTCTGGTATCTATCCCAGTGTCTAGTTCTTCTAGTCTCTATCCCAGTGTCCTTCTGGTCTCTATCCCAGTGTCCTTCTGGACTCTATCCCAGTGTCCTTCTGGTCTCTATCCCAGTGTCTAGTCCTTCTGGTCTCCATCCCAGTGTCCTTCTGGTCTCTATCCCAGTGTCTAGTCCTTCTGGTCTCTATCCCAGTGTCCTTCTGGTCTCTATCCCAGTGTCTAGTCCTTCTGGTCTCTATCCCAGTGTCTAGTCCTTCTGGTCTCTATCCCAGTGTCTAGTCCTTCTGGTCTCTATCCCAGTGTCTAGTCCTTCTGGTCTCTATCCCAGTGTCCTTCTGGTCTCTATCCCAGAGTCCTTCTGGTCTCTATCCCAGTGTCCTTCTGGTCTCTATCCCAGTGTCTAGTCCTTCTGGTCTCTATCCCAGTGTCTAGTCCTTCTGGTCTCTATCCCAGTGTCTAGTCCTTCTGGTCTCTATCGCAGTGTCCTTCTGGTCTCTATCCCCGTTTCTAGTCCTTTTGGTCTCTATCCCAGTGTCCTTCTGGTCTCTATCCCAGTGTCTAGTCCTTCTGGTCTCTATCCCAGTGTCTAGTCCTTCTGGTCTCTATCCCAGTGTCTAGTCCTTCTGGTCTCTATCCCAGTGTTCTTCTGGTCTCTATCCCAGTGTCTAGTCCTTCTGGTCTCTATCCCAGTGTCTAGTCATTCTGGTCTCTATCCCAGTGTCCTTCTGGTCTCTATCCCAGTGTCCTTCTAGTCTCTATCCCAGAGTCTTTCTGGTCTCTATCCCAGTGTCCTTCTGGTCTCTATCCCAGTGTCATTCTGGTCTCTATCCCAGAGTCTAGTCCTTCTGGTCTCTATCCCAGAGTCTAGTCCTTCTGGTCTCTATCCCAGTGTCTAGTCCTTCTGGTCTCTATCCCAGAGTCCTTCTGGTCTCTATCCCAGTGTCCTTCTTGTCTCTATCCCAGTGTCCTTCTGGTCTCTATCCCAGAGTCTAGTCCTTCTGGTCTCTATCCCAGTGTCCTTCTGGTCTCTATCCCAGTGTCTAGTCCTTCTGGTCTCTATCCCAGTGTCTAGTCCTTCTGGTCTCTATCCCAGTGTCCTTCTGGTCTCTATCCCAGTGTCCTTCTGGTCTCTATCCCAGTGTCCTTCTGGTCTCTATCCCAGTGTCTAGTCCTTCTGGTCTCTATCCCAGTGTCTAGTCCTTCTGGTCTCTATCCCAGTGTCTAGTCCTTCTGGTCTCTATCCCAGTGTCTAGTCCTTCTGGTCTCTATCCCAGTGTTCTTCTGGTCTCTATCCCAGTGTCTAGTCCTTCGGGTCTCTATCCCAGTGTCTAGTCCTTCTGGTCTCTATCCCAGTGTCCTTCGGGTCTCTATCCCAGTGTACTTCTGGTCTCTATCCCAGTGTCCTTCTGGCCTTCTGGTCTCTATCCCAGTGTCCTTCTGGTCTCTATCCCAGTGTCTAGTCCTTCTGGTCTCTATCCCAGTGTCTAGTCCTTCTGGTCTCTATCCCAGTGTTCTTCTGGTCTTTATCCCAGTGTCTAGTCCTTCGGGTCTCTATCCCAGTGTCTAGTCCTTCGGGTCTCTATCCCAGTGTCCTTTTGGTCTCTATCCCAGTGTCCTTTTGGTCTCTATCCCAGAGTCCTTTTGGTCTCTATCCCAGAGTCCTTCTGGTCTCTATCCCAGTGTCCTTCTTGTCTCTATCCCAGTGTCCTTCTGGTCTCTATCCCAGAGTCTAGTCCTTCTGGTCTCTATCCCAGAGTCTAGTTCTTCTAGTCTCTATCCCAGTGTCCTTCTGGTCTCTATCCCAGTGTCCCTCTGGTCTCTATCCCAGAGTCTAGTCCTTCTGGTCTCTATCCCAGTGTCTAGTCCTTCTGGTCTCTATCCCAGAGTCCTTCTGGTCTCTATCCCAGTGTCCTTCTTGTCTCTATCCCAGTGTCCTTCTGGTCTCTATCCCAGTGTCCTTCTGGTCTCTATCCCAGTGTCCTTCTGGTCTCTATCCCAGTGTCTAGTCCTTCTGGTCTCTATCCCAGTGTCCTTCTGGTCTCTATCCCAGTGTCCTTCTGGTCTCTATCCCAGTTGCTAGTCCTTCTGGTCTCTATCCCAGTGTCTAGTCCTTCTGGTCTCTATCCCAGTGTCTAGTCCTTCTGGTCTCTATCCCAGTGTCTAGTCCTTCTGGTCTCTATCCCAGTGTTCTTCTGGTCTCTATCCCAGTTTCTAGTCCTTCTGGTCTCTATCCCAGTGTCTAGTCCTTCTGGTCTCTATCCCAGTGTCCTTCGGGTCTCTATCCCAGTGTCCTTCTGGTCTCTATCCCAGTGTCCTTCTGGTCTCTATCCCAGTGTCCTTCTGGTCTCTATCCCAGTGTCTAGTCCTTCTGGTCTCTATCCCAGTGTCTAGTCCTTCTGGTCTCTATCCCAGTGTCTAGTCCTTCTGGTCTCTATCCCAGTGTCTAGTCCTTCTGGTCTCTATACCAGTGTTCTTCTGGTCTCTATCCCAGTGTCTAGTCCTTCGGATCTCTATCCCAGTGTCTAGTCCTTCGGGTCTCTATCCCAGTGTCCTTTTGGTCTCTATCCCAGTGTCCTTTTGGTCTCTATCCCAGTGTCCTTTTGGTCTCTATCCCAGTGTCCTTTTGGTCTCTATCCCAGTGTCCTTTTGGTCTCTATCCCAGTGTCCTTCTGGTCTCTATCCCAGTGTCCTTTTGGTCTCTATCCCAGTGTCCTTTTGGTCTTTATCCCGATGTCCTTCTGGTCTCTATCCCAGTGTCTAGTCCTTCTGGTCTCTATCCCAGAGTCTAGTCCTTCTGGTCTCTAGCCCAGTGTCTAGTCCTTCTGGTCTCTATCCCAGTGTCCTTTTGGTCTCTATCCCAGTGTCCTTTTGGTCTCTATCCCAGTGTCTAGTCCTTCTGGTCTCTATCCCAGTGTCTAGTCCTTCTGGTCTCTATCCCAGTGTCTAGTCCTTCTGGTCTCTATACCAGTGTTCTTCTGGTCTCTATCCCAGTGTCTAGTCCTTCGGATCTCTATCCCAGTGTCTAGTCCTTCGGGTCTCTATCCCAGTGTCCTTTTGGTCTCTATCCCAGTGTCCTTTTGGTCTCTATCCCAGTGTCCTTTTGGTCTCTATCCCAGTGTCCTTTTGGTCTCTATCCCAGTGTCCTTCTGGTCTCTATCCCAGTGTCCTTTTGGTCTCTATCCCAGTGTCCTTTTGGTCTTTATCCCGATGTCCTTCTGGTCTCTATCCCAGTGTCTAGTCCTTCTGGTCTCTATCCCAGAGTCTAGTCTTTCTGGTCTCTAGCCCAGTGTCTAGTCCTTCTGGTGTCTATCCCAGTGTCCTTTTGGTCTCTATCCCAGTGTCCTTTTGGTCTCTATCCCAGTGTCTAGTCCTTCTGGTCTCTATCCCAGTGTCTAGTCCTTCTGGTCTCTATCCCAGTGTCTAGTCCTTCTGGTCTCTATCCCAGTGTCTAGTCCTTCTGGTCTCTATCCCAGTGTCTAGTCCTTCTGGTCTCTATCCCAGTGTCTAGTCCTTCTGGTCTCTATACCAGTGTTCTTCTGGTCTCTATCCCAGTGTCTAGTCCTTCGGATCTCTATCCCAGTGTCTAGTCCTTCGGGTCTCTATCCCAGTGTCCTTTTGGTCTCTATCCCAGTGTCCTTTTGGTCTCTATCCCAGTGTCCTTTTGGTCTCTATCCCAGTGTCCTTTTGGTCTCTATCCCAGTGTCCTTCTGGTCTCTATCCCAGTGTCCTTTTGGTCTCTATCCCAGTGTCCTTTTGGTCTTTATCCCGATGTCCTTCTGGTCTCTATCCCAGTGTCTAGTCCTTCTGGTCTCTATCCCAGAGTCTAGTCCTTCTGGTCTCTAGCCCAGTGTCCTTTTGGTCTCTATCCCAGTGTCCTTTTGGTCTCTATCCCAGTGTCTAGTCCTTCTGGTCTCTATCCCAGTGTCTAGTCCTTCTGGTCACTATCCCAGTGTCCTTTTGGTCTCTATCCCAGTGTCTAGTCCTTCTGGTCTCTATCCCAGTGTCTAGTCCTTCTGGTCTCTATCCCAGAGTCGTGTCCTTTTGGTCTTTATCCCGATGTCCTTCTGGTCTCTATCCCAGTGTCTAGTCCTTCTGGTCTCTATCCCAGAGTCTAGTCCTTTTGGTCTCTATCCCAGTGTCCTTTTGGTCTCTATCCCAGTGTCCTTTTGGTCTCTATCCCAGTGTCTAGTCCTTCTGGTCTCTATCCCAGTGTCTAGTCCTTCTGGTCTCTATCCCAGTGTCCTTTTGGTCTCTATCCCAGTGTCTAGTCCTTCTGGTCTCTATCCCAGTGTCTAGTCCTTCTGGTCTCTATCCCAGTGTCTAGTCCTTCTGGTCTCTATCCTAGTGTCCTTCTGGTCTCTATCCCAGTGTCCTTCTGGTCTCTATCCCAGTGTCCTTCTGGTCTCTATCCCAGAGTCTAGTCCTTCTGGTCTCTATCCCAGTGTCTAGTCCTTCTGGTCTCTATCCCAGTGTCTAGTCCTTCTGGTCTCTATCCCAGAGTCCTTCTGGTCTCTATCCCAGTGTCTAGTCCTTCTGGTCTCTATCCCAGTGTCTAGTCCTTCTGGTCTCTATCCCAGTGTCCTTCTGGTCTCTATCCCAGTGTCCTTCTGGTCTCTATCCCAGTGTCTAGTCATTCTGGTCTCTATCCCAGTGTCTAGTCCTTCTGGTCTATATCCCAGTGTCTAGTCCTTCTGGTCTCTATCCCAGAGTCCTTCTGGTCTCTATCCCAGTGTCTAGTCCTTCTGGTCTCTATCCCAGTGTCTAGTCCTTCTGGTCTCTATCCCAGTGTCTAGTCCTTCTGGTCTCTATCCCAGTGTCTAGTCCTTCTGGTCTCTATCCCAGTGTCTAGTCCTTCTGGCCTCTATCCTAGTGTCCTTCTGGTCTCTATCCCAGAGTCTAGTCTCTATCCCAGTGTCCTTCTGGTCTCTATCCCAGTGTCCTTCTGGTCTCTATCCCAGTGTCCTTCTGGTCTCCGTACCAACACAATATAAATACATGTTTTATTGTCACACAACAGATAGGTGCAGTGTAATGTGTTGTTTTACAGGGTCAGCCATAGTTGTATGGCCCTCCCTGGAAATCATTATGGTTAAGTGCCTTGCTCAAGGGCACATCAACAGATTTCTCACCTTGTCGTCTCGGGGATTCGAACCAGCAACATTTCGTTTACTGGCCCAATCCTCTAACCACCAGGCTACCTGTTGCACAAACTCTTTATTTCACAGATTTAAAGCTGTTAAGTCAGCAACACTGAAAATGTGAATAGTTAGGAATGTTGGGTAAGATTGGAAAACAAAAGTCTCAACTAGGATTCAAACTAGCAACCTTGTCTACGTCCGGGATTCAATCTGATCGTGGGTTTTAGGCGGTTTTGAAAGGCAATGTTTTCCGCGTTTGGTGAGTTCCCATTTACGGTAAACGCTGCACAGGTCGACTCAATCAGAAGTTACCTTAGAAAACACCTAGAACCTGAACCTGCCATCAGATTGAATCCCAGCCTAGTGGACAGAGGAGTGTGTGTGTGTGTGTGGTCTAACAGTGTGTGTGTGTGTGGTCTAACGGTGTGTGTGTGCTCTCTCGGCAGGCTGGTGAAATGGATCGAGGGGTGTGTGTGTGACGACCCCTTCCTGAACCCAGAGCTGATGAGGGCCAACCCCTGGGTGGAGAAAGGCAAGTGTGTGATCCTCTAAGAGACACACACGGAGACACGGAGACATGGACACACACGGAGACAGAGACACACACAGAGACACAGAGACATGGACACACACAGAGACACGGAGACATGGACACACACGGAGACACAGAGACACACACGGAGACACAGAGACACACACGGAGACAGAGACACACACGGAGACACGGAGACATGGACACACACGGAGACACGGAGACAGAGACACACACGGAGACAGAGACACACACGGAGACACGGAGACATGGACACACACGGAGACACTGAGACATGGACACACACGGAGACAGAGACACACACGGAGACACTGAGACATGGACACACACGGAGACAGAGACACACACGGAGACACTGAGACATGGACACACACGGAGACAGAGACACACACGGAGACACTGAGACATGGACACACACGGAGACAGAGACACACACGGAGACACTGAGACATGGACACACACGGAGACAGAGACACACACGGAGACAGAGACACACACGGAAACAGAGACACACACGGAAACAGAGACACACACAGAGACAGAGACACACACGGAGACACGGAGACATGGACACACACGGAGACAGAGACACACACGGAAACACGGAGACATGGACACACACGGAGACAGAGACACACACGGAGACAGAGACACACACGGAGACACGGAGACATGGACACACACGGAGACAGAGACACACACGGAGACAGAGACACACACGGAGACACGGAGACATGGACACACACGGAGACAGAGACACACACGGAGACAGAGACACACACGGAGACACTGAGACACACACGGAGACACTGAGACATGGACACACACGGAGACAGAGACACACACGGAGACACTGAGACATGGACACACACGGAGACAGAGACACACACGGAAACACGGAGACATGGACACACACGGAGACATGGACACACACGGAGACAGAGACACACACGGAAACAGAGACACACACGGAGACAGAGACACACACAGAGACAGAGACACACACGGAGACACTGAGACACACACGGAGACACTGAGACACACACGGAGACACTGAGACAGAGACACACACGGAGACACTGAGACAGAGACACACACGGAGACACTGAGACACACACGGAGACACTGAGACAGAGACACACACGAAGACACTGAGACAGAGACACACACGGAGACACTGAGACACACACGGAGACACTGAGACACACACGGAGACACTGAGACACTGAGACACACACGGAGACACAGACAGAGACACACACGGAGACACTGAGACACACACGGAGACACTGAGACACACACGGAGACAGAGACACACACGGAGACACTGAGACACACACTGAGACACACACGGAGACACTGAGACACACACGGAGACAGAGACACACGGAGACACTGAGACACACACTGACACATGGACACACACACACTGAGACCCACACACACACACACTGAGACCCACACACACACACACACACACACGGACACATACTAACTGACGTGTTCTACCATGCTATTTATTTGTCCATCCATGTCTGTGGTTTCAGTTGAAAGTAAACCCCTGCCTGTGTCTGTGTGAGTAGCATGTCCTGCACTGAAAGTAGCTCTGCAGAGTTCATCTTAAAAGCTTTGTTAAAGGACCACATAGCAGTTTGTTGTTAACTAAATCACACTTTTTATTGGCTTTTTCCACTGTCAATCAGAATACACTGTTTTTATTGGCTTTTTCCACTGTCAATCAGAATACACTGTTTTTATTGGCTGTTTCCACTGTCAATCAGAATACACTGTTTTTATTGGCTGTTTCCACTGTCAATCAAACAGAATAAAGTGGTGGTTTGACAGATTGACTCCTGTGGTAATTTATACACTAACATTCTAACGTGTATGAGATGGTGTGTGTGTGTATGGTGTATGTGTGTGTGTGTGTGTACGGTGTATGGTGTGTTTGTGTACGGTGTGTACGTGTGTGTGTGTGTGTGTGTGTATGGTGTATGGTGTGTGTGTGTGTGTGTGTATGGTGTGTGTGTGTGTGTGTGTGTGTGTGTATGGTGTGTATGTGTGTGTTACAGCAATTCTCTGATGTAGACGTTGCGTCGCACGGCGTTGGACACACCCTCGTTGAAACGGAACCACACGTCACTGTTGCCAACCGCTGTCCCCATGGCAACCTCCACACACACCTCACCTAGTGACAGAGACAGTTTACGGTTAAACACCCAGATACACAGCCTATACATACACAGCCTATACACACACAGCCTATACATACACAGCCTATACATACACAGCCTATACATACACAGCCTATACATACACAGCCTATACACAGCCTATACATACACAGCCCAGATACACAGCCTATACATACACAGCCTATACATACACAGCCCAGATACACAGCCCAGATACACAGCCTATACATACACAGCCTATACATACACAGCCCAGATACACAGCCTATACATACACAGCCTATACATACACAGCCCAGATACACAGCCTATACATACACAGCCTATACATACACAGCCTATACACAGCCTATACATACACAGCCCAGATACACAGCCTATACATACACAGCCTATACATACACAGCCCAGATACACAGCCCAGATACACAGCCTATACATACACAGCCTATACATACACAGCCCAGATACACAGCCCAGATACACAGCCTATACATACACAGCCCAGATACACAGCCTATACATACACAGCCTATACATACACAGCCCAGATACACAGCCCTATACACACACAGCCCAGATACACAGCCCTATACATACACAGCCTATACATACACAGCCTATACATACACAGCCTATACATACACAGCCTATACATACACAGCCTATACACACACAGCCTATACATACACAGCCCTATACACACACAGCCCTATACACACACAGCCTATACATACACAGCCTATACATACACAGCCTATACACACACAGCCTATACACACACAGCCTATACACACACAGCCTATACATACACAGCCTATACATACACAGCCTATACATACACAGCCTATACACACACAGCCTATACACACACAGCCTATACATACACAGCCTATACATACACAGCCTATACACACACAGCCTATACACACACATCCTATACACACACAGCCTATACATACACAGCCTATACATACACAGCCTATACACACACAGCCTATACATACACAGCCTATACATACACAGCCTATACATACACAGCCTATACATACACAGCCTATACATACACAGCCTATACATACACAGCCTATACATACACAGCCCTATACACACACAGCCTATACATACACAGCCTATACATACACAGCCCAGATACACAGCCTATACATACACAGCCTATACACACACAGCCCAGATACACAGCCCAGATACACAGCCCAGATACACAGCCCAGATACACAGCCTATACATACACAGCCTATACATACACAGCCCAGATACACAGCCTATACATACACAGCCCAGATACACAGCCTATACATACACAGCCTATACACACACAGCCCAGATACACAGCCCAGATACACAGCCCAGATACACAGCCTATACATACACAGCCTATACATACACAGCCTATACATACACAGCCTATACATACACAGCCTATACATACACAGCCTATACACACACAGCCTATACATACACAGCCCTATACACACACAGCCCTATACACACACAGCCTATACATACACAGCCTATACATACACAGCCTATACACACACAGCCTATACACACACAGCCTATACACACACAGCCTATACATACACAGCCTATACATACACAGCCTATACATACACAGCCTATACACACACAGCCTATACACACACAGCCTATACATACACAGCCTATACATACACAGCCTATACATACACAGCCTATACATACACAGCCTATACATACACAGCCCTATACACACACAGCCTATACATACACAGCCTATACATACACAGCCCAGATACACAGCCTATACATACACAGCCTATACACACACAGCCCAGATACACAGCCCAGATACACAGCCCAGATACACAGCCCAGATACACAGCCTATACATACACAGCCTATACATACACAGCCCAGATACACAGCCTATACATACACAGCCTATACATACACAGCCCAGATACACAGCCTATACATACACAGCCCAGATACACAGCCTATACACACACAGCCCAGATACACAGCCTATACATACACAGCCCAGATACACAGCCTATACATACACAGCCCAGATACACAGCCTATACATACACAGCCCAGATACACAGCCCAGATACACAGCCTATACATACACAGCCCAGATACACAGCCTATACATACACAGCCCAGATACACACACAGCCCAGATACACAGCCTATACATACACAGCCCAGATACACAGCCTATACATACACAGCCTATACACACACACAGCCTATACATACACAGCCCAGATACACAGCCTATACATCCACAGCCCAGATACACAGCCTATACACACACAGCCCAGATACACAGCCTATACATACACAGCCCAGATACACAGCCTATACATACACAGCCTATACATACACAGCCCAGATACACAGCCCAGATACACAGCCTATACATACACAGCCCAGATACACAGCCTATACATACACAGCCCAGATACACACACAGCCCAGATACACAGCCTATACATACACAGCCCAGATACACAGCCTATACATACACAGCCCAGATACACAGCCTATACATACACAGCCCAGATACACAGCCTATACATACACAGCCCAGATACACAGCCCTATACATACACAGCCCAGATACACAGCCCTATACACACACAGCCCAGATACACAGCCCTATACACACACAGCCCAGATACACAGCCCTATACACACACAGCCCAGATACACAGCCCTATACACACACAGCCCAGATACACAGCCTATACATACACAGCCCAGATACACAGCCCAGATACACACACAGCCCAGATACACAGCCCTATACACACACATGTATAAGGAGTGGCCTCTGTATATAGCCTATACACACACATACATACTATACATACACAGCCTATACATACATATACATACTATACATACACAGCCCTATACATACACATGTATAAGGAGTGGCCTCTGTATATAGCCTATACACACACATGTATAAGGAGTGGCTTCGTAAGAAGCATTTCAAGGTCCTGGAGTGGCCTAGCCAGTCTCCAGATCTCAACCCCATAGAAAACTCTTTGGAGGGGAGAGTTGAAAGTCCGTGTTGCCCAGCGACAGCCCCAAAGAGAGCTCCTTGGTCTTCATGGTGCCGCTTGCTTGGTGGTGCCCCTTGCTTAGTGGTGTTGCAGACTCTGGGGCCTTTCAGAACAGGTGTATATATACTGAGATCATGTGACAGATCATGTAACACTTAGATTGCACACAGGTGGACTTTATTTAACTAATTATGTGACTTCTGAAGGTAATTGGTTGCACCAGATCTTATTTAGGGGCTTAATAGCAAAGGGGGTGAATACACCCACCACTTTTCCATTATTTATTTGTTTGAAACAAGTTATTTTTTTTCATTTCACTTCACCAATTTGGACTATTTTGTGTATGTCGATTACATAAAATCCAAATAAAAATCCATTTAAATGACAGGTTGTAATGCAACGAAATAGGAAAAACGCCAAGGGGGATGAATACTTTTGCAAGGCACTGTATGTTAAATGTAATGTTACCTGAATCAGAGATGCTATGTTAAATGTAATGTTGCCTGAATCAGAGATGCTATGTTAAATGTAATGTTGCCTGATAGGAGATGCTATGTTAAATGTAATGTTACCTGATAGGAGATACTATGTTAAATGTAATGTTACCTGAATCAGAGATGCTATGTTAAATGTAATGTTACCTGAATCAGAGATGCTATGTTAAATGTAATGTTGCCTGAATCAGAGATGCTATGTTAAATGTAATGTTGCCTGAATCAGAGATGCTATGTTGCCTGAATCAGAGATGCTATGTTAAATGTAATGTTGCCTGAATCAGAGATGCTATGTTAAATGTAATGTTACCTGAATCAGAGATGCTATGTTAAATGTAATGTTGCCTGAATCAGAGATGCTATGTTAAATGTAATGTTGCCTGAATCAGAGATGCTATGTTAAATGTAATGTTGCCTGAATCAGAGATGCTATGTTAAATGTAATGTTGCCTGAATCAGAGATGCTATGTTAAATGTAATGTTGCCTGATAGGAGATGCTATGTTAAATGTAATGTTACCTGAATCAGAGATGCTATGTTAAATGTAATGTTACCTGAATCAGAGATGCTATGTTAAATGTAATGTTGCCTGATAGGAGATGCTATGTTAAATGTAATGTTGCCTGAATCAGAGATGCTATGTTAAATGTAATGTTGCCTGATAGGAGATGCTATGTTAAATGTAATGTTGCCTGAATCAGAGATGCTATGTTAAATGTAATGTTACCTGAATCAGAGATGCTGAGATGCTATGTTAAATGTAATGTTACCTGAATCAGAGATGCTATGTTAAATGTAATGTTGCCTGAATCAGAGATGCTAGTATGTTAAATGTAATGTTGCCTGATAGGAGATGCTATGTTAAATGTAATGTTGCCTGAATCAGAGATGCTATGTTAAATGTAATGTTGCCTGAATCAGAGATGCTAGTATGTTAAATGTAATGTTGCCTGAATCAGAGATGGTGACTCTCAGATCCACCTCTACGCAGACGACACCATTTTGTATACATCTGGCCCTTCATTGGACACTGTGTTAACAAACCTCCAAACGAGCTTCAATGCCATACAACACTCCTTCAGTAGCCTCCAACTGCTCTTAAACACTAGTAAAACTAAATGCATGCTTTTCAATCGAACGCTGATTGCACCCGCCCACCCGACTAGAATCACCACTATCGACGGGTCTGACCTAGAGTATGTGGACAACTACAAATACCTAGGTGTCTGGTTAGACTGTAAACTCTCCTTCCAGACTCACATTAAGAATCTCCAATCCAAAGTTAAATCTAGAATCGGCTTCCTATTTCGCAATAAAGCCTCCTTCACTCATGCTGCCAAACATGCCCTCGTAAAACTGACTATCCTACCGATCCTTGACTTCGGCGATGTCATTTACAAAATAGCCTCCAACACTCTACTCAGCAAATTGGATGTAGTCTATCACAGTGCCATCCGTTTTGTCACCAAAGCCCCATATACTACCCACCACTGTGACCTGTACGCTCTTGTTGGCTGGTCCTCACTACATGTTCGTCGTCAAACCCACTGGCTCCAGGCCATCTATAAATCACTGCTAGGCAAATCCCCGCCTTATCTTAGCTCATTGGTCACCATAGCAGCACCCACCCGTAGTCTGCGCTCCAGCAGGTATATCTCACTGGTCATTCCCAAAGCCAACACCTCCTTTGGCCGCCATTCCTTCCAGTTCTCTGCTGCCAATGACTGGAACGAATTGCAAAAATCTCTGAAGCTGGAGACTCTTATCTCCCTCACTAACTTTAAGCATCAGTTGTCAGAGCACCTTACCGATCACTGCACCTGTACACAGCCCATCTGTAATTAGCCCACCCAACTACCTCATCCCTATATTGTTATTTATTTTGCTCTTTTGCACCCCAGTATCTCTATTTGCACATCATCTCTTGCACATCTATCACTCCAGTGTTAATACTAATTGTAATTATTTTGCACTATGGCCTATTTATTGCCTTACCTCCATAACTTGCTACATTTGCACACACTGTATATATATTTTCTGTTGTATTTTTGACTTTATGTTTTTTACCCCATATGTAACTCTGTGTTGTTTTTATTGCACTGCTTTGCTTTATCTTGGCCAGGTCGCAGTTGTAAATGAGAACCTGTTCTCAACTGGCTTACCTGGTTAAATAAAGGTGAAATAAAAAAAATTATAAAAATTAATGCTATGTTAAATGTAACGTTGCCTGAATCAGAGATGCTATGTTAAATGTAATGTTACCTGAATCAGAGATGCTATGTTAAATGTAATGTTGCCTGAATCAGAGATGCTATGTTAAATGTAATGTTGCCTGAATCAGAGATGCTGAGATGCTATGTTAAATGTAATGTTGCCTGAATCAGAGATGCTATGTTAAATGTAATGTTGCCTGAATCAGAGATGCTATGTTAAATGTAATGTTGCCTGAATCAGAGATACTATGTTAAATGTAATGTTGCCTGAATCAGAGATGCTATGTTAAATGTAATGTTGAATCAGAGATGCTATGTTAAATGTAATGTTGCCTGAATCAGAGATGCTATGTTAAATGTAATGTTGCCTGAATCAGAGATGCTATGTTAAATGTAATGTTGCCTGAATCAGAGATGCTGAGATGCTATGTTAAATGTAACGTTGCCTGAATCAGAGATGCTATGTTAAATGTAATGTTGCCTGAATCAGAGATACTATGTTAAATGTAATGTTGCCTGAATCAGAGATGCTATGTTAAATGTAATGTTGAATCAGAGATGCTATGTTAAATGTAATGTTGCCTGAATCAGAGATGCTATGTTAAATGTAATGTTGCCTGAATCAGAGATGCTATGTTAAATGTAATGTTGCCTGATAGGAGATGCTATGTTAAATGTAATGTTGCCTGAATCAGAGATGCTATGTTAAATGTAATGTTGCCTGAATCAGAGATGCTATGTTAAATGTAATGTTACCTGATAGGAGATGCTATGTTAAATGTAATGTTGCCTGAATCAGAGATGCTATGTTAAATGTAACGTTGCCTGAATCAGAGATGCTATGTTAAATGTAATGTTACCTGAATCAGAGATGCTATGTTAAATGTAACGTTGCCTGAATCAGAGATGCTATGTTAAATGTAATGTTACCTGATAGGAGATGCTATGTTAAATGTAATGTTACCTGAATCAGAGATGCTATGTTAAATGTAATGTTACCTGAATCAGAGATGCTATGTTAAATGTAATGTTACCTGAATCAGAGATGCTATGTTAAATGTAATGTTGCCTGAATCAGAGATGCTATGTTAAATGTAATGTTACCTGAATCAGAGATGCTATGTTAAATGTAATGTTGCCTGAATCAGAGATGCTATGTTAAATGTAATGTTACCTGAATCAGAGATGCTATGTTAAATGTAATGTTACCTGAATCAGAGATGCTATGTTAAATGTAATGTTGAATCAGAGATGCTATGTTAAATGTAATGTTGCCTGAATCAGAGATGCTATGTTAAATGTAATGTTACCTGAATCAGAGATGCTATGTTAAATGTAACGTTGCCTGAATCAGAGATGCTATGTTAAATGTAATGTTACCTGAATCAGAGATGCTATGTTAAATGTAATGTTGCCTGAATCAGAGATGCTGAGATGCTATGTTAAATGTAATGTTACCTGAATCAGAGATGCTATGTTAAATGTAATGTTGCCTGAATCAGAGATGCTGAGATGCTATGTTAAATGTAATGTTGCCTGAATCAGAGATGCTATGTTAAATGTAACGTTGCCTGAATCAGAGATGCTATGTTAAATGTAATGTTGCCTGAATCAGAGATGCTGAGATGCTATGTTAAATGTAATGTTGCCTGAATCAGAGATGCTATGTTAAATGTAATGTTACCTGAATCAGAGATGCTATGTTAAATGTAATGTTACCTGAATCAGAGATGCTATGTTAAATGTAATGTTGCCTGAATCAGAGATGCTATGTTAAATGTAATGTTACCTGAATCAGAGATGCTATGTTAAATGTAATGTTGCCTGAATCAGAGATGCTATGTTAAATGTAATGTTACCTGAATCAGAGATGCTATGTTAAATGTAATGTTACCTGAATCAGAGATGCTATGTTAAATGTAATGTTGAATCAGAGATGCTATGTTAAATGTAATGTTGCCTGAATCAGAGATGCTATGTTAAATGTAATGTTACCTGAATCAGAGATGCTATGTTAAATGTAACGTTGCCTGAATCAGAGATGCTATGTTAAATGTAATGTTACCTGAATCAGAGATGCTATGTTAAATGTAATGTTGCCTGAATCAGAGATGCTGAGATGCTATGTTAAATGTAATGTTACCTGAATCAGAGATGCTATGTTAAATGTAATGTTGCCTGAATCAGAGATGCTGAGATGCTATGTTAAATGTAATGTTGCCTGAATCAGAGATGCTATGTTAAATGTAACGTTGCCTGAATCAGAGATGCTATGTTAAATGTAATGTTGCCTGAATCAGAGATGCTGAGATGCTATGTTAAATGTAATGTTGCCTGAATCAGAGATGCTATGTTAAATGTAATGTTGCCTGAATCAGAGATGCTATGTTAAATGTAATGTTGCCTGAATCAGAGATGCTATGTTAAATGTAATGTTACCTGAATCAGAGATGCTATGTTAAATGTAATGTTGCCTGAATCAGAGATGCTGAGATGCTATGTTAAATGTAATGTTGCCTGAATCAGAGATGCTGAGATGCTATGTTAAATGTAATGTTACCTGAATCAGAGATGCTATGTTAAATGTAATGTTGCCTGAATCAGAGATGCTGAGATGCTATGTTAAATGTAATGTTGCCTGAATCAGAGATGCTATGTTAAATGTAACGTTGCCTGAATCAGAGATGCTATGTTAAATGTAATGTTGCCTGAATCAGAGATGCTGAGATGCTATGTTAAATGTAATGTTGCCTGAATCAGAGATGCTATGTTAAATGTAATGTTGCCTGAATCAGAGATGCTATGTTAAATGTAATGTTGCCTGATAGGAGATGCTATGTTAAATGTAATGTTACCTGAATCAGAGATGCTATGTTAAATGTAATGTTGCCTGAATCAGAGATGCTATGTTAAATGTAATGTTACCTGAATCAGAGATACTATGTTAAATGTAATGTTGCCTGATAGGAGATGCTATGTTAAATGTAATGTTACCTGAATCAGAGATGCTATGTTAAATGTAATGTTGCCTGAATCAGAGATACTATGTTAAATGTAATGTTGCCTGATAGGAGATGCTATGTTAAATGTAATGTTGCCTGATAGGAGATGCTATGTTAAATGTAATGTTGCCTGAATCAGAGATGCTATGTTAAATGTAATGTTGCCTGAATCAGAGATGCTATGTTAAATGTAATGTTACCTGAATCAGAATTGCTATGTTAAATGTAATGTTGCCTGAATCAGAGATGCTATGTTAAATGTAATGTTGCCTGAATCAGAGATGCTATGTTAAATGTAATGTTGCCTGAATCAGAGATGCTATGTTAAATGTAATGTTGCCTGAATCAGAGATGCTATGTTAAATGTAATGTTACCTGAATCAGAGATGCTATGTTAAATGTAATGTTGCCTGAATCAGAGATGCTGAGATGCTATGTTAAATGTAATGTTGCCTGATAGGAGATGCTATGTTAAATGTAATGTTACCTGAATCAGAGATGCTATGTTAAATGTAATGTTGCCTGAATCAGAGATGCTATGTTAAATGTAATGTTACCTGAATCAGAGATACTATGTTAAATGTAATGTTGCCTGATAGGAGATGCTATGTTAAATGTAATGTTACCTGAATCAGAGATGCTATGTTAAATGTAATGTTGCCTGAATCAGAGATACTATGTTAAATGTAATGTTGCCTGATAGGAGATGCTATGTTAAATGTAATGTTGCCTGATAGGAGATGCTATGTTAAATGTAATGTTGCCTGAATCAGAGATGCTATGTTAAATGTAATGTTGCCTGAATCAGAGATGCTATGTTAAATGTAATGTTACCTGAATCAGAATTGCTATGTTAAATGTAATGTTGCCTGAATCAGAGATGCTATGTTAAATGTAATGTTGCCTGAATCAGAGATGCTATGTTAAATGTAATGTTGCCTGAATCAGAGATGCTATGTTAAATGTAATGTTACCTGAATCAGAGATGCTATGTTAAATGTAATGTTGCCTGATAGGAGATGCTATGTTAAATGTAATGTTGCCTGAATCAGAGATGCTATGTTAAATGTAATGTTGCCTGAATCAGAGATGCTATGTTAAATGTAATGTTACCTGATAGGAGATGCTATGTTAAATGTAATGTTGCCTGAATCAGAGATGCTATGTTAAATGTAATGTTGCCTGAATCAGAGATGCTATGTTAAATGTAATGTTACCTGATAGGAGATGCTATGTTAAATGTAATGTTGCCTGAATCAGAGATGCTGAGATGCTATGTTAAATGTAATGTTGCCTGATAGGAGATGCTATGTTAAATGTAATGTTACCTGAATCAGAGATGCTATGTTAAATGTAATGTTGCCTGAATCAGAGATGCTATGTTAAATGTAATGTTGCCTGAATCAGAGATGCTATGTTAAATGTAGTGTTGCCTGAATCAGAGATGCTATGTTAAATGTAGTGTTGCCTGAATCAGAGATGCTATGTTAAATGTAATGTTGCCTGATAGGAGATGCTATGTTAAATGTAATGTTACCTGAATCAGAGATGCTATGTTAAATGTAGTGTTGCCTGAATCAGAGATGCTGAGATGCTATGTTAAATGTAATGTTGCCTGAATCAGAGATGCTATGTTAAATGTAATGTTGCCTGAATCAGAGATGCTATGTTAAATGTAGTGTTGCCTGAATCAGAGATGCTATGTTAAATGTAATGTTGCCTGAATCAGAGATGCTATGTTAAATGTAATGTTACCTGATAGGAGATGCTATGTTAAATGTAATGTTGCCTGAATCAGAGATGCTATGTTAAATGTAATGTTGCCTGAATCAGAGATGCTATGTTAAATGTAATGTTGCCTGAATCAGAGATGCTATGTTAAATGTAATGTTGCCTGAATCAGAGATGCTATGTTAAATGTAATGTTGCCTGAATCAGAGATGCTATGTTAAATGTAATGTTGCCTGAATCAGAGATGCTATGTTAAATGTAATGTTGCCTGAATCAGAGATGCTATGTTAAATGTAACGTTGCCTGAATCAGAGATGCTATGTTAAATGTAATGTTGCCTGAATCAGAGATGCTATGTTAAATGTAATGTTGCCTGAATCAGAGATGCTATGTTAAATGTAATGTTGCCTGAATCAGAGATGCTATGTTAAATGTAATGTTGCCTGAATCAGAGATGCGATGTTAAATGTAATGTTGCCTGAATCAGAGATGCTATGTTAAATGTAATGTTGCCTGAATCAGAGATGCTATGTTAAATGTAATGTTGCCTGAATCAGAGATGCTATGTTAAATGTAATGTTGCCTGAATCAGAGATGCGATGTTAAATGTAATGTTGCCTGAATCAGAGATGCTATGTTAAATGTAATGTTACCTGAATCAGAGATGCTGAGATGCTATGTTAAATGTAATGTTGCCTGAATCAGAGATGCTATGTTAAATGTAGTGTTGCCTGAATCAGAGATGCTATGTTAAATGTAATGTTGAATCAGAGATGCTATGTTAAATGTAATGTTACCTGAATCAGAGATGCTATGTTAAATGTAATGTTGCCTGAATCAGAGATGCTATGTTAAATGTAATGTTGCCTGAATCAGAGATGCGATGTTAAATGTAATGTTACCTGAATCAGAGATGCTATGTTAAATGTAATGTTACCTGAATCAGAGATGCTATGTTAAATGTAATGTTACCTGAATCAGAGATGCTATGTTAAATGTAATGTTACCTGAATCAGAGATGCTGAGATGCTATGTTAAATGTAATGTTACCTGATAGGAGATGCTATGTTAAATGTAATGTTGCCTGAATCAGAGATACTATGTTAAATGTAATGTTGCCTGAATCAGAGATGCTATGTTAAATGTAATGTTGCCTGAATCAGAGATGCTATGTTAAATGTAATGTTACCTGAATCAGAGATGCTATGTTAAATGTAATGTTGCCTGAATCAGAGATGCTATGTTAAATGTAATGTTACCTGATAGGAGATGCTATGTTAAATGTAATGTTGCCTGAATCAGAGATGCTATGTTAAATGTAATGTTGCCTGAATCAGAGATACTATGTTAAATGTAATGTTGCCTGAATCAGAGATGCTATGTTAAATGTAATGTTACTTGAATCAGAGATGCTATGTTAAATGTAATGTTACCTGAATCAGAGATGCTATGTTAAATGTAATGTTGCCTGAATCAGAGATGCTATGTTAAATGTAATGTTACCTGAATCAGAGATGCTATGTTAAATGTAATGTTGCCTGATAGGAGATGCTATGTTAAATGTAATGTTGCCTGAATCAGAGATGCTATGTTAAATGTAATGTTGCCTGAATCAGAGATGCTATGTTAAATGTAATGTTGCCTGAATCAGAGATGCTATGTTAAATGTAATGTTGCCTGAATCAGAGATGCTATGTTAAATGTAATGTTACCTGAATCAGAGATGCTATGTTAAATGTAATGTTGCCTGAATCAGAGATGCTATGTTAAATGTAATGTTACCTGAATCAGAGATGCTGAGATGCTATGTTAAATGTAATGTTACCTGAATCAGAGATGCTATGTTAAATGTAATGTTGCCTGAATCAGAGATGCTATGTTAAATGTAATGTTACCTGAATCAGAGATGCTATGTTAAATGTAATGTTGCCTGAATCAGAGATGCTGAGATGCTATGTTAAATGTAATGTTGCCTGAATCAGAGATGCTGAGATGCTATGTTAAATGCAATGTTGCCTGAATCAGAGATGCTATGTTAAATGTAATGTTGCCTGAATCAGAGATGCTATGTTAAATGTAATGTTGCCTGATAGGAGATGCTATGTTAAATGTAATGTTGCCTGAATCAGAGATGCTGAGATGCTATGTTAAATGTAATGTTACCTGAATCAGAGATGCTATGTTAAATGTAATGTTGCCTGAATCAGAGATGCTGAGATGCTATGTTAAATGTAATGTTGCCTGAATCAGAGATGCTGAGATGCTATGTTAAATGCAATGTTGCCTGAATCAGAGATGCTATGTTAAATGTAATGTTGCCTGAATCAGAGATGCTATGTTAAATGTAATGTTGCCTGATAGGAGATGCTATGTTAAATGTAATGTTGCCTGAATCAGAGATGCTGAGATGCTATGTTAAATGTAATGTTACCTGAATCAGAGATGCTATGTTAAATGTAATGTTGCCTGAATCAGAGATGCTGAGATGCTATGTTAAATGTAATGTTACCTGAATCAGAGATGCTGAGATGCTATGTTAAATGTAATGTTGCCTGAATCAGAGATGCTGAGATGCTATGTTAAATGTAATGTTGCCTGAATCAGAGATGCTATGTTAAATGTAATGTTGCCTGAATCAGAGATGCTATGTTAAATGTAATGTTGCCTGAATCAGAGATGCTATGTTAAATGTAATGTTACCTGAATCAGAGATGCTATGTTAAATGTAATGTTGCCTGAATCAGAGATGCTATGTTAAATGTAATGTTACCTGAATCAGAGATGCTATGTTAAATGTAATGTTGCCTGAATCAGAGATGCTGAGATGCTATGTTAAATGTAATGTTACCTGAATCAGAGATGCTGAGATGCTATGTTAAATGTAATGTTACCTGAATCAGAGATGCTATGTTAAATGTAATGTTGCCTGATAGGAGATGCTATGTTAAATGTAATGTTACCTGAATCAGAGATGCTATGTTAAATGTAATGTTGCCTGAATCAGAGATGCTATGTTAAATGTAATGTTACCTGAATCAGAGATGCTATGTTAAATGTAATGTTACCTGAATCAGAGATGCTATGTTAAATGTAATGTTACCTGAATCAGAGATGCTATGTTAAATGTAATGTTGCCTGAATCAGAGATGCTATGTTAAATGTAATGTTACCTGAATCAGAGATGCTATGTTAAATGTAATGTTGCCTGAATCAGAGATGCTATGTTAAATGTAATGTTACCTGAATCAGAGATGCTATGTTAAATGTAATGTTGCCTGATCAGGAGATGCTATGTTAAATGTAATGTTGCCTGAATCAGAGATGCTATGTTAAATGTAATGTTGCCTGAATCAGAGATGCTATGTTAAATGTAATGTTGCCTGAATCAGAGATGCTATGTTAAATGTAATGTTGCCTGAATCAGAGATGCTATGTTAAATGTAATGTTACCTGAATCAGAGATGCTATGTTAAATGTAATGTTGCCTGAATCAGAGATGCTATGTTAAATGTAATGTTGCCTGAATCAGAGATGCTATGTTAAATGTAATGTTACTTGAATCAGAGATGCTATGTTAAATGTAATGTTGCCTGAATCAGAGATGCTATGTTAAATGTAATGTTGCCTGAATCAGAGATGCTATGTTAAATGTAATGTTACTTGAATCAGAGATGCTATGTTAAATGTAATGTTACCTGAATCAGAGATGCTATGTTAAATGTAATGTTGCCTGAATCAGAGATGCTATGTTAAATGTAATGTTACCTGAATCAGAGATGCTATGTTAAATGTAATGTTGCCTGAATCAGAGATGCTATGTTAAATGTAATGTTACCTGAATCAGAGATGCTATGTTAAATGTAATGTTGCCTGATAGGAGATGCTATGTTAAATGTAATGTTGCCTGAATCAGAGATACTATGTTAAATGTAATGTTGCCTGAATCAGAGATGCTATGTTAAATGTAATGTTGCCTGAATCAGAGATGCTATGTTAAATGTAATGTTGCCTGAATCAGAGATGCTATGTTAAATGTAATGTTACCTGAATCAGAGATGCTATGTTAAATGTAATGTTGCCTGAATCAGAGATGCTATGTTAAATGTAATGTTGCCTGAATCAGAGATGCTATGTTAAATGTAATGTTACCTGAATCAGAGATGCTGAGATGCTATGTTAAATGTAATGTTACCTGAATCAGAGATGCTATGTTAAATGTAATGTTACCTGAATCAGAGATGCTATGTTAAATGTAATGTTGCCTGAATCAGAGATGCTATGTTAAATGCAATGTTGCCTGAATCAGAGATGCTATGTTAAATGCAATGTTGCCTGAATCAGAGATGCTATGTTAAATGTAATGTTGCCTGAATCAGAGATGCTATGTTAAATGTAATGTTGCCTGAATCAGAGATGCTATGTTAAATGTAATGTTACCTGATAGGAGATGCTATGTTAAATGTAATGTTACCTGAATCAGAGATGCTATGTTAAATGTAATGTTGCCTGAATCAGAGATGCTGAGATGCTATGTTAAATGTAATGTTGCCTGAATCAGAGATGCTGAGATGCTATGTTAAATGCAATGTTGCCTGAATCAGAGATGCTATGTTAAATGTAATGTTGCCTGAATCAGAGATGCTATGTTAAATGTAATGTTGCCTGATAGGAGATGCTATGTTAAATGTAATGTTGCCTGAATCAGAGATGCTGAGATGCTATGTTAAATGTAATGTTACCTGAATCAGAGATGCTATGTTAAATGTAATGTTGCCTGAATCAGAGATGCTGAGATGCTATGTTAAATGTAATGTTACCTGAATCAGAGATGCTGAGATGCTATGTTAAATGTAATGTTGAATCAGAGATGCTATGTTAAATGTAATGTTACCTGAATCAGAGATGCTGAGATGCTATGTTAAATGTAATGTTGCCTGAATCAGAGATGCTGAGATGCTATGTTAAATGTAATGTTACCTGAATCAGAGATGCTGAGATGCTATGTTAAATGTAATGTTGCCTGAATCAGAGATGCTATGTTAAATGTAATGTTGCCTGATAGGAGATGCTATGTTAAATGTAATGTTGCCTGAATCAGAGATGCTATGTTAAATGTAATGTTACCTGAATCAGAGATGCTGAGATGCTATGTTAAATGTAATGTTGCCTGAATCAGAGATGCTATGTTAAATGTAATGTTACCTGAATCAGAGATGCTATGTTAAATGTAATGTTACCTGAATCAGAGATGCTATGTTAAATGTAATGTTACCTGAATCAGAGATGCTGAGATGCTATGTTAAATGTAATGTTGCCTGAATCAGAGATGCTATGTTAAATGTAATGTTACCTGAATCAGAGATGCTGAGATGCTATGTTAAATGTAATGTTACCTGAATCAGAGATGCTATGTTAAATGTAATGTTGCCTGAATCAGAGATGCTATGTTAAATGTAATGTTACCTGAATCAGAGATGCTATGTTAAATGTAATGTTACCTGAATCAGAGATGCTATGTTAAATGTAATGTTACCTGATAGGAGATGCTATGTTAAATGTAATGTTACCTGAATCAGAGATGCTATGTTAAATGTAATGTTGAATCAGAGATGCTATGTTAAATGTAATGTTACCTGAATCAGAGATACTATGTTAAATGTAATGTTACCTGAATCAGAGATGCTATGTTAAATGTAATGTTGCCTGATAGGAGATGCTATGTTAAATGTAATGTTGCCTGAATCAGAGATGCTATGTTAAATGTAATGTTGCCTGAATCAGAGATGCTATGTTAAATGTAATGTTGCCTGATAGGAGATGCTATGTTAAATGTAATGTTGCCTGAATCAGAGATGCTATGTTAAATGTAATGTTACCTGAATCAGAGATGCTATGTTAAATGTAATGTTGCCTGAATCAGAGATACTATGTTAAATGTAATGTTACCTGAATCAGAGATGCTATGTTAAATGTAATGTTGCCTGAATCAGAGATGCTATGTTAAATGTAATGTTGCCTGAATCAGAGATGCTATGTTAAATGTAATGTTGCCTGAATCAGAGATGCTATGTTAAATGTAATGTTGCCTGAATCAGAGATGCTATGTTAAATGTAATGTTGCCTGAATCAGAGATGCTATGTTAAATGTAATGTTGCCTGATAGGAGATGCTATGTTAAATGTAATGTTGCCTGAATCAGAGATGCTATGTTAAATGTAATGTTGCCTGAATCAGAGATGTTATGTTAAATGTAATGTTACCTGAATCAGAGATGCTATGTTACCTGAATCAGAGATGCTATGTTAAATGTAATGTTGCCTGATAGGAGATGCTATGTTAAATGTAATGTTGCCTGAATCAGAGATGCTATGTTAAATGTAATGTTGCCTGATAGGAGATGCTATGTTAAATGTAATGTTGCCTGAATCAGAGATGCTATGTTAAATGTAATGTTGCCTGATAGGAGATGCTATGTTAAATGTAATGTTGCCTGAATCAGAGATGCTATGTTAAATGTAATGTTGCCTGAATCAGAGATGCTATGTTAAATGTAATGTTGCCTGATAGGAGATGCTATGTTAAATGTAATGTTACCTGAATCAGAGATGCTATGTTAAATGTAATGTTGCCTGAATCAGAGATGCTATGTTAAATGTAATGTTGCCTGAATCAGAGATGCTATGTTAAATGTAATGTTGCCTGATAGGAGATGCTATGTTAAATGTAATGTTACCTGAATCAGAGATGCTATGTTAAATGTAACGTTGCCTGAATCAGAGATGCTATGTTAAATGTAATGTTGCCTGATAGGAGATGCTATGTTAAATGTAATGTTGCCTGATAGGAGATGCTATGTTA
>NW_028156357.1:37500-67402 GCF_964263955.1 Coregonus lavaretus
GATGTTCTCCAGCCTCTGTTGGTGGTTCCTGATGGATGATGTCACTGATGATGTCACTGCCTTAGGAGGTTTCTCCTTCTCTTCCTGCTGCTTCTGAACCCCACACACACACACACACACACACACACACACACACACACACACACACACTTTAAAAGACACGATTTGAATCCACATCACATCATAAAAGATTCAACCATTTCTATACGTGTCTCATCCATGTATCAGAACGGTGCTATTGGCAACGACCTTCACCTTTACTGTTAAAACCAGGTTACAGGTTGTACCAGTTTCAGCTGTTATGGTCAGTCTAGCTGTATGGAGGAGAAGGTACTGCTCTGTTTCAGCTGTTATGGTCAGTCTAGCTGTATGGAGAAGGTGCTGCTCTGTTTCAGCTGTTATGGTCAGTCTAGCTGTATGGAGAAGGTACTGCTCTGTTTCAGCTGTTATGGCCAGTCTAGCTGTATGGAGAAGGTACTGCTCTGTTTCAGCTGTTATGGTCAGTCTAGCTGTATGGAGGAGAAGGTACTGCTCTGTTTCAGCTGTTATGGTCAGTCTAGCTGTATGGAGGAAAAGGTACTGCTCTGTTTCAGCTGTTATGGTCAGTCTAGCTGTATGGAGAAGGTACTGCTCTGTTTCAGCTGTTATGGTCAGTCTAGCTGTATGGAGGAGAAGGTACTGCTCTGTTTCAGCTGTTATGGTCAGTCTAGCTGTATGGAGAAGGTACTGCTCTGTTTCAGCTGTTATGGTCAGTCTAGCTGTATGGAGGAGAAGGTACTGCTCTGTTTCAGCTGTTATGGTCAGTCTAGCTGTATGGAGAAGGTACTGCTCTGTTTCAGCTGTTATGGCCAGTCTAGCTGTATGGAGGAGAAGGTACTGCTCTGTTTCAGCTGTTATGGTCAGTCTAGCTGTATGGAGGAGAAGGTACTGCTCTGTTCCAGCTGTTATGGTCAGTCTAGCTGTATGGAGGAGGTACTGCTCTGTTTCAGCTGTTATGGTCAGTCTAGCTGTATGGAGGAGGTACTGCTCTGTTTCAGCTGTTATGGCCAGTCTAGCTGTATGGAGAAGGTAATGCTCTGTTTCAGCTGTTATGGTCAGTCTAGCTGTATGGAGGAGAAGATACTGCTCTGTTTCAGCTGTTATGGTCAGTCTAGCTGTATGGAGGAGAAGGTACTGCTCTGTTTCAGCTGTTATGGTCAGTCTAGCTGTATGGAGAAGGTACTGCTCTGTTTCAGCTGTTATGGTCAGTCTAGCTGTATGGAGGAGAAGGTACTGCTCTGTTTCAGCTGTTATGGCCAGTCTAGCTGTATGGAGGAGAAGGTACTGCTCTGTTTCAGCTGTTATGGTCAGTCTAGCTGTATGGAGAAGGTACTGCTCTGTTTCAGCTGTTATGGTCAGTCTAGCTGTATGGAGAAGGTACTGCTCTGTTTCAGCTGTTATGGCCAGTCTAGCTGTATGGAGAAGAAGGTACTGCTCTGTTTCAGCTGTTATGGTCAGTCTAGCTGTATGGAGGAGAAGGTACTGCTCTGTTTCAGCTGTTATGGTCAGTCTAGCTGTATGGAGAAGGTACTGCTCTGTTTCAGCTGTTATGGTCAGTCTAGCTGTATGGAGGAGAAGGTACTGCTCTGTTTCAGCTGTTATGGTCAGTCTAGCTGTATGGAGGAGAAGGTACTGCTCTGTTTCAGCTGTTATGGTCAGTCTAGCTGTATGGAGGAGAAGGTACTGCTCTGTTTCAGCTGTTATGGCCAGTCTAGCTGTATGGAGAAGGTACTGCTCTGTTTCAGCTGTTATGGTCAGTCTAGCTGTATGGAGAAGGTACTGCTCTGTTTCAGCTGTTATGGTCAGTCTAGCTGTATGGAGAAGGTACTGCTCTGTTTCAGCTGTTATGGTCAGTCTAGCTGTATGGAGGAGAAGGTACTGCTCTGTTTCAGCTGTTATGGTCAGTCTAGCTGTATGGAGAAGGTACTGCTCTGTTTCAGCTGTTATGGTCAGTCTAGCTGTATGGAGAAGGTACTGCTCTGTTTCAGCTGTTATGGTCAGTCTAGCTGTATGGGGAAGGAGGTACTGCTCTGTTTCAGCTGTTATGGTCAGTCTAGCTGTATGGAGAAGAAGGTACTGCTCTGTTTCAGCTGTTATGGTCAGTCTAGCTGTATGGAGAAGAAGGTACTGCTCTGTTTCAGCTGTTATGGTCAGTCTAGCTGTATGGAGAAGGTACTGCTCTGTTTCAGCTGTTATGGTCAGTCTAGCTGTATGGAGGAGAAGGTACTGCTCTGTTTCAGCTGTTATGGTCAGTCTAGCTGTATGGAGAAGGTACTGCTCTGTTTCAGCTGTTATGGTCAGTCTAGCTGTATGGAGAAGGTACTGCTCTGTTTCAGCTGTTATGGCCAGTCTAGCTGTATGGAGAAGAAGGTACTGCTCTGTTTCAGCTGTTATGGTCAGTCTAGCTGTATGGAGGAGAAGGTACTGCTCTGTTTCAGCTGTTATGGTCAGTCTAGCTGTATGGAGGAGAAGGTACTGCTCTGTTTCAGCTGTTATGGCCAGTCTAGCTGTATGGAGAAGGTACTGCTCTGTTTCAGCTGTTATGGTCAGTCTAGCTATATGGAGAAGGTACTGCTCTGTTTCAGCTGTTATGGTCAGTCTAGCTGTATGGAGAAGGTACTGCTCTGTTTCAGCTGTTATGGTCAGTCTAGCTGTATGGAGGAGAAGGTACTGCTCTGTTTCAGCTGTTATGGTCAGTCTAGCTGTATGAAGGAGAAGGTACTGCTCTGTTTCAGCTGTTATGGTCAGTCTAGCTGTATGGAGAAGGTACTGCTCTGTTTCAGCTGTTATGGTCAGTCTAGCTGTATGGGGAAGGAGGTACTGCTCTGTTTCAGCTGTTATGGTCAGTCTAGCTGTATGGAGAAGAAGGTACTGCTCTGTTTCAGCTGTTATGGTCAGTCTAGCTGTATGGAGAAGAAGGTACTGCTCTGTTTCAGCTGTTATGGTCAGTCTAGCTGTATGGAGAAGGTACTGCTCTGTTTCAGCTGTTATGGTCAGTCTAGCTGTATGGAGAAGGTACTGCTCTGTTTCAGCTGTTATGGTCAGTCTAGCTGTATGGAGAAGGTACTGCTCTGTTTCAGCTGTTATGGTCAGTCTAGCTGTATGGAGAAGGTACTGCTCTGTTTCAGCTGTTATGGCCAGTCTAGCTGTATGGAGAAGAAGGTACTGCTCTGTTTCAGCTGTTATGGTCAGTCTAGCTGTATGGAGGAGAAGGTACTGCTCTGTTTCAGCTGTTATGGCCAGTCTAGCTGTATGGAGAAGGTACTGCTCTGTTTCAGCTGTTAATGTCAGTCTAGCTGTATGGAGAAGGTACTGCTCAGTTTCAGCTGTTATGGTCAGTCTAGCTGTATGGAGAAGGTACTGCTCTGTTTCAGCTGTTATGGTCAGTCTAGCTGTATGGAGGAGAAGGTACTGCTCTGTTTCAGCTGTTATGGTCAGTCTAGCTGTATGGAGGAGAAGGTACTGCTCTGTTTCAGCTGTTATGGTCAGTCTAGCTGTATGGAGGAGAAGGTACTGCTCTGTTTCAGCTGTTATGGTCAGTCTAGCTGTATGGAGAAGGTACTGCTCTGTTTCAGCTGTTATGGCCAGTCTAGCTGTATGGAGAAGAAGGTACTGCTCTGTTTCAGCTGTTATGGTCAGTCTAGCTGTATGGAGGAGAAGGTCCTGCTCTGTTTCAGCTGTTATGGCCAGTCTAGCTGTATGGAGAAGGTACTGCTCTGTTTCAGCTGTTAAGGTCAGTCTAGCTGTATGGAGAAGGTACTGCTCAGTTTCAGCTGTTATGGTCAGTCTAGCTGTATGGACAAGGTACTGCTCTGTTTCAGCTGTTATGGTCAGTCTAGCTGTATGGAGAAGGTACTGCTCTGTTTCAGCTGTTATGGTCAGTCTAGCTGTATGGAGAAGAAGGTACTGCTCTGTTTCAGCTGTTATGGTCAGTCTAGCTGTATGGAGAAGGTACTGCTCTGTTTCAGCTGTTATGGTCAGTCTAGCTGTATGGAGAAGGTACTGCTCTGTTTCAGCTGTTATGGTCAGTCTAGCTGTATGGAGAAGAAGGTACTGCTCTGTTTCAGCTGTTATGGTCAGTCTAGCTGTATGGAGAAGGTACTGCTCTGTTTCAGCTGTTATGGTCAGTCTAGCTGTATGGAGAAGATACTGCTCTGTTTCAGCTGTTATGGTCAGTCTAGCTGTATGGAGAAGGTACTGCTCTGTTTCAGCTGTTATGGCCAGTCTAGCTGTATGGAGGAGAAGGTACTGCTCTGTTTCAGCTGTTATGGTCAGTCTAGCTGTATGGAGAAGAAGGTACTGCTCTGTTTCAGCTGTTATGGTCAGTCTAGCTGTATGGAGAAGGTACTGCTCTGTTTCAGCTGTTATGGCCAGTCTAGCTGTATGGAGGAGAAGGTGCTGCTCTGTTTCAGCTGTTATGGTCAGTCTAGCTGTATGGAGGAGAAGGTACTGCTCTGTTTCAGCTGTTATGGTCAGTCTAGCTGTATGGAGAAGGTACTGCTCTGTTTCAGCGGAAGGTACTGCTCTGTTTCAGCTGTTATGGTCAGTCTAGCTGTATGGAGAAGGTACTGCTCTGTTTCAGCTGTTATGGTCAGTCTAGCTGTATGGAGAAGGTACTGCTCTGTTTCAGCTGTTATGGTCAGTCTAGCTGTATGGAGAAGGTACTGCTCTGTTTCAGCTGTTATGGTCAGTCTAGCTGTATGGAGAAGGTACTGCTCTGTTTCAGCTGTTATGGTCAGTCTAGCTGTATGGAGAAGGTACTGCTCTGTTTCAGCTGTTATGGTCAGTCTAGCTGTATGGAGAAGGTACTGCTCTGTTTCAGCTGTTATGGTCAGTCTAGCTGTATGGAGAAGGTACTGCTCTGTTTCAGCTGTTATGGTCAGTCTAGCTGTATGGAGAAGGTACTGCTCTGTTTCAGCTGTTATGGTCAGTCTAGCTGTATGGGGAAGGAGGTACTGCTCTGTTTCAGCTGTTATGGTCAGTCTAGCTGTATGGAGAAGAAGGTACTGCTCTGTTTCAGCTGTTATGGTCAGTCTAGCTGTATGGAGAAGAAGGTACTGCTCTGTTTCAGCTGTTATGGTCAGTCTAGCTGTATGGAGAAGGTACTGCTCTGTTTCAGCTGTTATGGTCAGTCTAGCTGTATGGAGGAGAAGGTACTGCTCTGTTTCAGCTGTTATGGTCAGTCTAGCTGTATGGAGAAGGTACTGCTCTGTTTCAGCTGTTATGGTCAGTCTAGCTGTATGGAGAAGGTACTGCTCTGTTTCAGCTGTTATGGCCAGTCTAGCTGTATGGAGAAGAAGGTACTGCTCTGTTTCAGCTGTTATGGTCAGTCTAGCTGTATGGAGGAGAAGGTACTGCTCTGTTTCAGCTGTTATGGTCAGTCTAGCTGTATGGAGGAGAAGGTACTGCTCTGTTTCAGCTGTTATGGCCAGTCTAGCTGTATGGAGAAGGTACTGCTCTGTTTCAGCTGTTATGGTCAGTCTAGCTATATGGAGAAGGTACTGCTCTGTTTCAGCTGTTATGGTCAGTCTAGCTGTATGGAGAAGGTACTGCTCTGTTTCAGCTGTTATGGTCAGTCTAGCTGTATGGAGGAGAAGGTACTGCTCTGTTTCAGCTGTTATGGTCAGTCTAGCTGTATGAAGGAGAAGGTACTGCTCTGTTTCAGCTGTTATGGTCAGTCTAGCTGTATGGAGAAGGTACTGCTCTGTTTCAGCTGTTATGGTCAGTCTAGCTGTATGGGGAAGGAGGTACTGCTCTGTTTCAGCTGTTATGGTCAGTCTAGCTGTATGGAGAAGAAGGTACTGCTCTGTTTCAGCTGTTATGGTCAGTCTAGCTGTATGGAGAAGAAGGTACTGCTCTGTTTCAGCTGTTATGGTCAGTCTAGCTGTATGGAGAAGGTACTGCTCTGTTTCAGCTGTTATGGTCAGTCTAGCTGTATGGAGAAGGTACTGCTCTGTTTCAGCTGTTATGGTCAGTCTAGCTGTATGGAGAAGGTACTGCTCTGTTTCAGCTGTTATGGCCAGTCTAGCTGTATGGAGAAGAAGGTACTGCTCTGTTTCAGCTGTTATGGTCAGTCTAGCTGTATGGAGGAGAAGGTACTGCTCTGTTTCAGCTGTTATGGCCAGTCTAGCTGTATGGAGAAGGTACTGCTCTGTTTCAGCTGTTAATGTCAGTCTAGCTGTATGGAGAAGGTACTGCTCTGTTTCAGCTGTTATGGTCAGTCTAGCTGTATGGAGGAGAAGGTACTGCTCTGTTTCAGCTGTTATGGTCAGTCTAGCTGTATGGAGAAGGTACTGCTCTGTTTCAGCTGTTATGGTCAGTCTAGCTGTATGGAGGAGAAGGTACTGCTCTGTTTCAGCTGTTATGGCCAGTCTAGCTGTATGGAGAAGAAGGTACTGCTCTGTTTCAGCTGTTATGGTCAGTCTAGCTGTATGGAGGAGAAGGTCCTGCTCTGTTTCAGCTGTTATGGCCAGTCTAGCTGTATGGAGAAGGTACTGCTCTGTTTCAGCTGTTAAGGTCAGTCTAGCTGTATGGAGAAGGTACTGCTCAGTTTCAGCTGTTATGGTCAGTCTAGCTGTATGGACAAGGTACTGCTCTGTTTCAGCTGTTATGGTCAGTCTAGCTGTATGGAGAAGGTACTGCTCTGTTTCAGCTGTTATGGTCAGTCTAGCTGTATGGAGAAGGTACTGCTCTGTTTCAGCTGTTATGGCCAGTCTAGCTGTATGGAGGAGAAGGTGCTGCTCTGTTTCAGCTGTTATGGTCAGTCTAGCTGTATGGAGGAGAAGGTACTGCTCTGTTTCAGCTGTTATGGTCAGTCTAGCTGTATGGAGAAGGTACTGCTCTGTTTCAGCGGAAGGTACTGCTCTGTTTCAGCTGTTATGGTCAGTCTAGCTGTATGGAGAAGGTACTGCTCTGTTTCAGCTGTTATGGTCAGTCTAGCTGTATGGAGAAGGTACTGCTCTGTTTCAGCTGTTATGGTCAGTCTAGCTGTATGGAGAAGGTACTGCTCTGTTTCAGCTGTTATGGTCAGTCTAGCTGTATGGAGAAGGTACTGCTCTGTTTCAGCTGTTATGGTCAGTCTAGCTGTATGGAGAAGGTACTGCTCTGTTTCAGCTGTTATGGTCAGTCTAGCTGTATGGAGAAGGTACTGCTCTGTTTCAGCTGTTATGGTCAGTCTAGCTGTATGGAGAAGGTACTGCTCTGTTTCAGCTGTTATGGTCAGTCTAGCTGTATGGAGAAGAAGGTACTGCTCTGTTTCAGCTGTTATGGTCAGTCTAGCTGTATGGAGAAGGTACTGCTCTGTTTCAGCTGTTATGGTCAGTCTAGCTGTATGGAGAAGGTACTGCTCTGTTTAAGCTGTTATGGCCAGTCTAGCTGTATGGAGGAGAAGGTACTGCTCTGTTTCAGCTGTTATGGTCAGTCTAGCTGTATGGAGGAGAAGGTACTGCTCTGTTTCAGCTGTTATGGTCAGTCTAGCTGTATGGAGAAGGTACTGCTCTGTTTCAGCGGAAGGTACTGCTCTGTTTCAGCTGTTATGGTCAGTCTAGCTGTATGGAGAAGGTACTGCTCTGTTTCAGCTGTTATGGTCAGTCTAGCTGTATGGAGAAGGTACTGCTCTGTTTCAGCTGTTATGGTCAGTCTAGCTGTATGGAGAAGGTACTGCTCTGTTTCAGCTGTTATGGTCAGTCTAGCTGTATGGAGAAGGTACTGCTCTGTTTCAGCTGTTATGGTCAGTCTAGCTGTATGGAGAAGGTACTGCTCTGTTTCAGCTGTTATGGTCAGTCTAGCTGTATGGAGAAGGTACTGCTCTGTTTCAGCTGTTATGGTCAGTCTAGCTGTATGGAGGAGAAGGTACTGCTCTGTTTCAGCTGTTATGGTCAGTCTAGCTGTATGGAGAAGGTACTGCTCTGTTTCAGCTGTTATGGCCAGTCTAGCTGTATGGAGGAGAAGGTGCTGCTCTGTTTCAGCTGTTATGGTCAGTCTAGCTGTATGGAGAAGGTACTGCTCTGTTTCAGCTGTTATGGTCAGTCTAGCTGTATGGAGGAGAAGGTACTGCTCTGTTTCAGCTGTTATGGTCAGTCTAGCTGTATGGAGGAGAAGGTACTGCTCTGTTTCAGCTGTTATGGTCAGTCTAGCTGTATGGAGAAGGTACTAATCTGTTTCAGCGGAAGGTACTGCTCTGTTTCAGCTGTTATGGTCAGTCTAGCTGTATGGAGAAGGTACTGCTCTGTTTCAGCTGTTATGGTCAGTCTAGCTGTATGGAGAAGGTACTGCTCTGTTTCAGCTGTTATGGTCAGTCTAGCTGTATGGAGAAGGTACTGCTCTGTTTCAGCTGTTATGGTCAGTCTAGCTGTATGGAGAAGGTACTGCTCTGTTTCAGCTGTTATGGTCAGTCTAGCTGTATGGAGAAGGTACTGCTCTGTTTCAGCTGTTATGGTCAGTCTAGCTGTATGGAGAAGAAGGTACTGCTCTGTTTCAGCTGTTATGGTCAGTCTAGCTGTATTGAGAAGAAGGTACTGCTCTGTTTCAGCTGTTATGGTCAGTCTAGCTGTATGGAGAAGGTACTGCTCTGTTTCAGCTGTTATGGTCAGTCTAGCTGTATGGAGAAGGTACTGCTCTGTTTCAGCTGTTATGGTCAGTCTAGCTGTATGGAGAAGGTACTGCTCTGTTTCAGCTGTTATGGTCAGTCTAGCTGTATGGAGAAGGTACTGCTCTGTTTCAGCTGTTATGGCCAGTCTAGCTGTATGGAGAAGAAGGTACTGCTCTGTTTCAGCTGTTATGGTCAGTCTAGCTGTATGGAGGAGAAGGTACTGCTCTGTTTCAGCTGTTATGGCCAGTCTAGCTGTATGGAGAAGGTACTGCTCTGTTTCAGCTGTTAAGGTCAGTCTAGCTGTATGGAGAAGGTACTGCTCAGTTTCAGCTGTTATGGTCAGTCTAGCTGTATGGAGAAGGTACTGCTCTGTTTCAGCTGTTATGGTCAGTCTAGCTGTATGGAGGAGAAGGTACTGCTCTGTTTCAGCTGTTATGGTCAGTCTAGCTGTATGGAGGAGAAGGTACTGCTCTGTTTCAGCTGTTATGGTCAGTCTAGCTGTATGGAGGAGAAGGTACTGCTCTGTTTCAGCTGTTATGGTCAGTCTAGCTGTATGGAGAAGGTACTGCTCTGTTTCAGCTGTTATGGCCAGTCTAGCTGTATGGAGAAGAAGGTACTGCTCTGTTTCAGCTGTTATGGTCAGTCTAGCTGTATGGAGGAGAAGGTCCTGCTCTGTTTCAGCTGTTATGGCCAGTCTAGCTGTATGGAGAAGGTACTGCTCTGTTTCAGCTGTTAAGGTCAGTCTAGCTGTATGGAGAAGGTACTGCTCTGTTTCAGCTGTTATGGTCAGTCTAGCTGTATGGAGAAGGTACTGCTCTGTTTCAGCTGTTATGGTCAGTCTAGCTGTATGGAGAAGGTACTGCTCTGTTTCAGCTGTTATGGTCAGTCTAGCTGTATGGAGAAGGTACTGCTCTGTTTCAGCTGTTATGGTCAGTCTAGCTGTATGGAGAAGGTACTGCTCTGTTTCAGCTGTTATGGTCAGTCTAGCTGTATGGAGAAGAAGGTACTGCTCTGTTTCAGCTGTTATGGTCAGTCTAGCTGTATGGAGAAGGTACTGCTCTGTTTCAGCTGTTATGGTCAGTCTAGCTGTATGGAGAAGGTACTGCTCTGTTTAAGCTGTTATGGCCAGTCTAGCTGTATGGAGGAGAAGGTACTGCTCTGTTTCAGCTGTTATGGTCAGTCTAGCTGTATGGAGGAGAAGGTACTGCTCTGTTTCAGCTGTTATGGTCAGTCTAGCTGTATGGAGAAGGTACTGCTCTGTTTCAGCGGAAGGTACTGCTCTGTTTCAGCTGTTATGGTCAGTCTAGCTGTATGGAGAAGGTACTGCTCTGTTTCAGCTGTTATGGTCAGTCTAGCTGTATGGAGAAGGTACTGCTCTGTTTCAGCTGTTATGGTCAGTCTAGCTGTATGGAGAAGGTACTGCTCTGTTTCAGCTGTTATGGTCAGTCTAGCTGTATGGAGAAGGTACTGCTCTGTTTCAGCTGTTATGGTCAGTCTAGCTGTATGGAGGAGAAGGTACTGCTCTGTTTCAGCTGTTATGGTCAGTCTAGCTGTATGGAGAAGGTACTGCTCTGTTTCAGCTGTTATGGCCAGTCTAGCTGTATGGAGGAGAAGGTGCTGCTCTGTTTCAGCTGTTATGGTCAGTCTAGCTGTATGGAGAAGGTACTGCTCTGTTTCAGCTGTTATGGTCAGTCTAGCTGTATGGAGGAGAAGGTACTGCTCTGTTTCAGCTGTTATGGTCAGTCTAGCTGTATGGAGAAGGTACTAATCTGTTTCAGCGGAAGGTACTGCTCTGTTTCAGCTGTTATGGTCAGTCTAGCTGTATGGAGAAGGTACTGCTCTGTTTCAGCTGTTATGGTCAGTCTAGCTGTATGGAGAAGGTACTGCTCTGTTTCAGCTGTTATGGTCAGTCTAGCTGTATGGAGAAGGTACTGCTCTGTTTCAGCTGTTATGGTCAGTCTAGCTGTATGGAGAAGGTACTGCTCTGTTTCAGCTGTTATGGTCAGTCTAGCTGTATGGAGAAGGTACTGCTCTGTTTCAGCTGTTATGGTCAGTCTAGCTGTATGGAGAAGAAGGTACTGCTCTGTTTCAGCTGTTATGGTCAGTCTAGCTGTATTGAGAAGAAGGTACTGCTCTGTTTCAGCTGTTATGGTCAGTCTAGCTGTATGGAGAAGGTACTGCTCTGTTTCAGCTGTTATGGTCAGTCTAGCTGTATGGAGAAGGTACTGCTCTGTTTCAGCTGTTATGGTCAGTCTAGCTGTATGGAGAAGGTACTGCTCTGTTTCAGCTGTTATGGTCAGTCTAGCTGTATGGAGAAGGTACTGCTCTGTTTCAGCTGTTATGGCCAGTCTAGCTGTATGGAGAAGAAGGTACTGCTCTGTTTCAGCTGTTATGGTCAGTCTAGCTGTATGGAGGAGAAGGTACTGCTCTGTTTCAGCTGTTATGGCCAGTCTAGCTGTATGGAGAAGGTACTGCTCTGTTTCAGCTGTTAAGGTCAGTCTAGCTGTATGGAGAAGGTACTGCTCAGTTTCAGCTGTTATGGTCAGTCTAGCTGTATGGAGAAGGTACTGCTCTGTTTCAGCTGTTATGGTCAGTCTAGCTGTATGGAGGAGAAGGTACTGCTCTGTTTCAGCTGTTATGGTCAGTCTAGCTGTATGGAGGAGAAGGTACTGCTCTGTTTCAGCTGTTATGGTCAGTCTAGCTGTATGGAGGAGAAGGTACTGCTCTGTTTCAGCTGTTATGGTCAGTCTAGCTGTATGGAGAAGGTACTGCTCTGTTTCAGCTGTTATGGCCAGTCTAGCTGTATGGAGAAGAAGGTACTGCTCTGTTTCAGCTGTTATGGTCAGTCTAGCTGTATGGAGGAGAAGGTCCTGCTCTGTTTCAGCTGTTATGGCCAGTCTAGCTGTATGGAGAAGGTACTGCTCTGTTTCAGCTGTTAAGGTCAGTCTAGCTGTATGGAGAAGGTACTGCTCAGTTTCAGCTGTTATGGTCAGTCTAGCTGTATGGACAAGGTACTGCTCTGTTTCAGCTGTTATGGTCAGTCTAGCTGTATGGAGAAGGTGCTGCTCTGTTTCAGCTGTTATGGTCAGTCTAGCTGTATGGAGAAGAAGGTACTGCTCTGTTTCAGCTGTTATGGTCAGTCTAGCTGTATGGAGAAGGTACTGCTCTGTTTCAGCTGTTATGGTCAGTCTAGCTGTATGGAGAAGGTACTGCTCTGTTTCAGCTGTTATGGTCAGTCTAGCTGTATGGAGAAGAAGGTACTGCTCTGTTTCAGCTGTTATGGTCAGTCTAGCTGTATGGAGAAGGTACTGCTCTGTTTCAGCTGTTATGGTCAGTCTAGCTGTATGGAGAAGATACTGCTCTGTTTCAGCTGTTATGGTCAGTCTAGCTGTATGGAGAAGGTACTGCTCTGTTTCAGCTGTTATGGCCAGTCTAGCTGTATGGAGGAGAAGGTACTGCTCTGTTTCAGCTGTTATGGTCAGTCTAGCTGTATGGAGAAGAAGGTACTGCTCTGTTTCAGCTGTTATGGTCAGTCTAGCTGTATGGAGAAGGTACTGCTCTGTTTCAGCTGTTATGGCCAGTCTAGCTGTATGGAGGAGAAGGTGCTGCTCTGTTTCAGCTGTTATGGTCAGTCTAGCTGTATGGAGAAGGTACTGCTCTGTTTCAGCTGTTATGGCCAGTCTAGCTGTATGGAGAAGAAGGTACTGCTCTGTTTCAGCTGTTATGGTCAGTCTAGCTGTATGGAGGAGAAGGTACTGCTCTGTTTCAGCTGTTATGGCCAGTCTAGCTGTATGGAGAAGGTACTGCTCTGTTTCAGCTGTTAAGGTCAGTCTAGCTGTATGGAGAAGGTACTGCTCAGTTTCAGCTGTTATGGTCAGTCTAGCTGTATGGAGAAGGTACTGCTCTGTTTCAGCTGTTATGGTCAGTCTAGCTGTATGGAGGAGAAGGTACTGCTCTGTTTCAGCTGTTATGGTCAGTCTAGCTGTATGGAGGAGAAGGTACTGCTCTGTTTCATCTGTTATGGTCAGTCTAGCTGTATGGAGGAGAAGGTACTGCTCTGTTTCAGCTGTTATGGTCAGTCTAGCTGTATGGAGAAGGTACTGCTCTGTTTCAGCTGTTATGGCCAGTCTAGCTGTATGGAGAAGAAGGTACTGCTCTGTTTCAGCTGTTATGGTCAGTCTAGCTGTATGGAGGAGAAGGTCCTGCTCTGTTTCAGCTGTTATGGCCAGTCTAGCTGTATGGAGAAGGTACTGCTCTGTTTCAGCTGTTAAGGTCAGTCTAGCTGTATGGAGAAGGTACTGCTCAGTTTCAGCTGTTATGGTCAGTCTAGCTGTATGGACAAGGTACTGCTCTGTTTCAGCTGTTATGGTCAGTCTAGCTGTATGGAGAAGGTGCTGCTCTGTTTCAGCTGTTATGGTCAGTCTAGCTGTATGGAGAAGAAGGTACTGCTCTGTTTCAGCTGTTATGGTCAGTCTAGCTGTATGGAGAAGGTACTGCTCTGTTTCAGCTGTTATGGTCAGTCTAGCTGTATGGAGAAGGTACTGCTCTGTTTCAGCTGTTATGGTCAGTCTAGCTGTATGGAGAAGAAGGTACTGCTCTGTTTCAGCTGTTATGGTCAGTCTAGCTGTATGGAGAAGGTACTGCTCTGTTTCAGCTGTTATGGTCAGTCTAGCTGTATGGAGAAGATACTGCTCTGTTTCAGCTGTTATGGTCAGTCTAGCTGTATGGAGAAGGTACTGCTCTGTTTCAGCTGTTATGGCCAGTCTAGCTGTATGGAGGAGAAGGTACTGCTCTGTTTCAGCTGTTATGGTCAGTCTAGCTGTATGGAGAAGAAGGTACTGCTCTGTTTCAGCTGTTATGGTCAGTCTAGCTGTATGGAGAAGGTACTGCTCTGTTTCAGCTGTTATGGCCAGTCTAGCTGTATGGAGGAGAAGGTGCTGCTCTGTTTCAGCTGTTATGGTCAGTCTAGCTGTATGGAGGAGAAGGTACTGCTCTGTTTCAGCTGTTATGGTCAGTCTAGCTGTATGGAGAAGGTACTGCTCTGTTTCAGCGGAAGGTACTGCTCTGTTTCAGCTGTTATGGTCAGTCTAGCTGTATGGAGAAGGTACTGCTCTGTTTCAGCTGTTATGGTCAGTCTAGCTGTATGGAGAAGGTACTGCTCTGTTTCAGCTGTTATGGTCAGTCTAGCTGTATGGAGAAGGTACTGCTCTGTTTCAGCTGTTATGGTCAGTCTAGCTGTATGGAGAAGGTACTGCTCTGTTTCAGCTGTTATGGTCAGTCTAGCTGTATGGAGAAGGTACTGCTCTGTTTCAGCTGTTATGGTCAGTCTAGCTGTATGGAGAAGGTACTGCTCTGTTTCAGCTGTTATGGTCAGTCTAGCTGTATGGAGAAGGTACTGCTCTGTTTCAGCTGTTATGGTCAGTCTAGCTGTATGGAGAAGGTACTGCTCTGTTTCAGCTGTTATGGTCAGTCTAGCTGTATGGAGAAGAAGGTACTGCTCTGTTTCAGCTGTTATGGTCAGTTTAGCTGTATGGAGAAGGTACTGCTCTGTTTCAGCTGTTATGGTCAGTCTAGCTGTATGGAGAAGGTACTGCTCTGTTTCAGCTTTTATAGTCAGTCTAGCTGTATGGAGGAGAAGGTACTGCTCTGTTTCAGCTGTTATGGTCAGTCTAGCTGTATGGAGAAGGTACTGCTCTGTTTCAGCGGAAGGTACTGCTCTGTTTCAGCTGTTATGGTCAGTCTAGCTGTATGGAGAAGGTACTGCTCTGTTTCAGTTGTTATGGTCAGTCTAGCTGTATGGAGAAGGTACTGCTCTGTTTCAGCTGTTATGGTCAGTCTAGCTGTATGGAGAAGGTACTGCTCTGTTTCAGCTGTTATGGTCAGTCTAGCTGTATGGAGAAGGTACTGCTCTGTTTCAGCTGTTATGGTCAGTCTAGCTGTATGGAGAAGGTACTGCTCTGTTTCAGCTGTTATGGTCAGTCTAGCTGTATGGAGGAGAAGGTACTGCTCTGTTTCAGCTGTTATGGTCAGTCTAGCTGTATGGAGAAGAAGGTACTGCTCTGTTTCAGCTGTTATGGTCAGTCTAGCTGTATGGAGAAGGTAGTGCTCTGTTTCAGCTGTTATGGTCAGTCTAGCTGTACGGAGGAGAAGGTACTGCTCTGTTTCAGCTGTTATGGTCAGTCTAGCTGTATGGAGGAGAAGGTACTGCTCTGTTTCAGCTGTTATGGTCAGTCTAGCTGTATGGAGAAGGTACTGCTCTGTTTCAGCGGAAGGTACTGCTCTGTTTCAGCTGTTATGGTCAGTCTAGCTGTATGGAGAAGGTACTGCTCTGTTTCAGCTGTTATGGTCAGTCTAGCTGTATGGAGAAGGTACTGCTCTGTTTCAGCTGTTATGGTCAGTCTAGCTGTATGGAGAAGGTACTGCTCTGTTTCAGCTGTTATGGTCAGTCTAGCTGTATGGAGAAGGTACTGCTCTGTTTCAGCTGTTATGGTCAGTCTAGCTGTATGGAGAAGGTACTGCTCTGTTTCAGCTGTTATGGTCAGTCTAGCTGTATGGAGGAGAAGGTACTGCTCTGTTTCAGCTGTTATGGTCAGTCTAGCTGTATGGAGAAGGTACTGCTCTGTTTCAGCTGTTATGGTCAGTCTAGCTGTATGGAGGAGAAGGTACTGCTCTGTTTCAGCTGTTATGGTCAGTCTAGCTGTATGGAGAAGGTACTGCTCTGTTTCAGCTGTTATGGTCAGTCTAGCTGTATGGAGGAGAAGGTGCTGCTCTGTTTCAGCTGTTATGGTCAGTCTAGCTGTATGGAGAAGATACTGCTCTGTTTCAGCTGTTATGGTCAGTCTAGCTGTATGGAGAAGGTACTGCTCTGTTTCAGCTGTTATGGTCAGTCTAGCTGTATGGAGAAGGTACTGCTCTGTTTCAGCTGTTATGGTCAGTCTAGCTGTATGGAGAAGGTACTGCTCTGTTTCAGCTGTTATGGTCAGTCTAGCTGTATGGAGAAGGTACTGCTCTGTTTCAGCTGTTATGGTCAGTCTAGCTGTATGGAGAAGGTACTGCTCTGTTTCAGCTGTTATGGTCAGTCTAGCTGTATGGAGGAGAAGGGACTGCTCTGTTTCAGCTGTTATGGTCAGTCTAGCTGTATGGAGAAGGTACTGCTCTGTTTCAGCTGTTATGGTCAGTCTAGCTGTATGGAGAAGGTACTGCTCTGTTTCAGCTGTTATGGTCAGTCTAGCTGTATGGAGGAGAAGGGACTGCTCTGTTCCAGCTGTTATGGTCAGTCTAGCTGTATGGAGAAGGTACTGCTCTGTTTCAGCTGTTATGGTCAGTCTAGCTGTATGGAGAAGGTACTGCTCTGTTTCAGCTGTTATGGCCAGTCTAGCTGTATGGAGGAGAAGGTACTGCTCTGTTTCAGCTGTTATGGTCAGTCTAGCTGTATGGAGGAGAAGGTACTGCTCTGTTTCAGCTGTTATGGTCAGTCTATCTGTATGGAGAAGAAGGTGCTGCTCTGTTTCAGCTGTTATGGTCAGTCTAGCTGTATGGAGGAGAAGGTACTGCTCTGTTTCAGCTGTTATGGTCAGTCTAGCTGTATGGAGGAGAAGGTACTGCTCTGTTTCAGCTGTTATGGTCAGTCTAGCTGTATGGAGGAGAAGGTACTGCTCTGTTTCAGCTGTTATGGTCAGTCTAGCTGTATGGAGAAGAAGGTGCTGCTCTGTTTCAGCTGTTAAGGTCAGTCTATAAGTGTCCATATATCCAATAGACCAATGAAATGTTTGAATCCTTCGACTGTAATGTGATTTGTGGATTCAAATAAAGTATTTCAAATGTGTGTGTGACCCTGTGTGTGTGTGTGTGTGTGTGTGACCCTGTGTGTGTGTGTGTGTGTCTCTGACCTTGTGTGTGTTGCTCATCCGTGATTCTGCTCTCCTCATCCTCTCCTGGTCCATCTCTCTGCTGATCGTCTGTTTGGTCTGGTAAGTCAGCTGTCTGTGGGGGGGCAGGCCTGGGAAACACACCACCTCCTCCACACGCCTAAACACACACACACACACACACACACACACACACACACACACACACACACACACAGGGTCACACACAGGGTCACACACACACCCACACACACACACACACACACACACACACACACACACACACACACACACACACACACACACACACACACACACACACAGGGTCACACACACACACACACACACACACACAAACAATACACAGTGAACAGTCTAACAGAGTTAATATATATATACACCTCTACCTCCTGAACAGAGTTAATAGATATACACCTCTACCTCCTGAACAGAGTTAATAGATATCCACCTCTACCTCCTGAACAGAGTTAATAGATATACACCTCTACCTCCTGAACAGAGTTAATAGATATCCACCTCTACCTCCTGAACAGAGTTAATAGATATACACCTCTACCTCCTGAACAGAGTTAATAGATATACACCTCTACCTCCTGAACAGAGTTAATAGATATCCACCTCTACCTCCTGAACATAGTTAATAGATATACACCTCTACCTCCTGAACAGAGTTAATAGATATACACCTCTACCTCCTGAACAGAGTTAATAGATATACACCTCTACCTCCTGAACAGAGTTAATAGATATCCACCTCTACCTCCTGAACAGAGTTAATAGATATCCACCTCTACCTCCTGAACAGAGTTAATAGATATCCACCTCTACCTCCTGAACAGAGTTAATAGATATCCACCTCTACCTCCTGAACAGAGTTAATAGATATACACCTCTACCTCCTGAACAGAGTTAATAGATATCCACCTCTACCTCCTGAACAGAGTTAATAGATATACACCTCTACCTCCTGAACAGAGTTAATAGATATACACCTCTACCTCCTGAACAGAGTTAATAGATATACACCTCTACCTCCTGAACAGAGTTAATAGATATACACCTCTACCTCCTGAGCAGAGTTAATAGATATACACCTCTACCTCCTGAACAGAGTTAATAGATATACACCTCTACCTCCTGAACAGAGTTAATAGATATACACCTCTACCTCCTGAACAGAGTTAATAGATATCCACCTCTACCTCCTGAACAGAGTTAATAGATATCCACCTCTACCTCCTGAACAGAGTTAATAGATATCCACCTCTACCTCCTGAACAGAGTTAATAGATATCCACCTCTACCTCCTGAACAGAGTTAATAGATATCCACCTCTACCTCCTGAACAGAGTTAATAGATATCCACCTCTACCTCCTGAACAGAGTTAATAGATATCCACCTCTACCTCCTGAACAGAGTTAATAGATATACACCTCTACCTCCTGAACAGAGTTAATAGATATACACCTCTACCTCCTGAACAGAGTTAATAGATATCCACCTCTACCTCCTGAACAGAGTTAATAGATATCCACCTCTACCTCCTGAACAGAGTTAATATATATACACCTCTACCTCCTGAACAGAGTTAATAGATATCCACCTCTACCTCCTGAACAGAGTTAGTAGATATCCACCTCTGCCTCCTGAACAGAGTTAATAGATATCCACCTCTACCTCCTGAACAGTCTAACAGAGTTAATAGATATCCACCTCTACCTCCTGAACAGAGTTAATAGATATCCACCTCTACCTCCTGAACAGAGTTAATAGATATACACCTCTACCTCCTGAACAGAGTTAATAGATATCCACCTCTACCTCCTGAACAGAGTTAATAGATATACACCTCTACCTCCTGAACAGAGTTAATAGATATACACCTCTACCTCCTGAACAGAGTTAATAGATATCCACCTCTACCTCCTGAACAGAGTTAATAGATATCCACCTCTACCTCCTGAACAGAGTTAATAGATATACACCTCTACCTCCAGAACAGAGTTAATAGATATACACCTCTACCTCCTGAACAGAGTTAATAGATATCCACCTCTACCTCCTGAACAGAGTTAATAGATATACACCTCTACCTCCTGAACAGAGTTAATAGATATCCACCTCTACCTCCTGAACAGAGTTAATAGATATCCACCTCTACCTCCTGAACAGAGTTAATAGATATACACCTCTACCTCCTGAACAGAGTTAATAGATATCCACCTCTACCTCCTGAACAGAGTTAATAGATATCCACCTCTACCTCCTGAACAGAGTTAATAGATATACACCTCTACCTCCTGAACAGAGTTAATAGATATCCACCTCTACCTCCTGAACAGAGTTAATAGATATCCACCTCTACCTCCTGAACAGAGTTAATAGATATACACCTCTACCTCCTGAACAGAGTTAATAGATATATACCTCTACCTCCTGAACAGAGTTAATAGATATCCACCTCTACCTCCTGAACAGAGTTAATATATATAGACCTCTACCTCCTGAACAGAGTTAATAGATATACACCTCTACCTCCTGAACAGAGTTAATAGATATACACCTCTACCTCCTGAACAGAGTTAATAGATATACACCTCTACCTCCTGAACAGAGTTAATAGATATACACCTCTACCTCCTGAACAGAGTTAATAGATATACACCTCTACCTCCTGAACAGAGTTAATAGATATACACCTCTACCTCCTGAACAGAGTTAATAGATATACACCTCTACCTCCTGAACAGAGTTAATAGATATACACCTCTACCTCCTGAACAGAGTTAATAGATATACACCTCTACCTCCTGAACAGAGTTAATAGATATACACCTCTACCTCCTGAACAGAGTTAATAGATATCCACCTCTACCTCCTGAACAGAGTTAATAGATATCCACCTCTACCTCCTGAACAGAGTTAATAGATATCCACCTCTACCTCCTGAACAGAGTTAATAGATATACACCTCTACCTCCTGAACAGAGTTAATAGATATACACCTCTACCTCCTGAACAGAGTTAATAGATATCCACCTCTACCTCCTGAACAGAGTTAATAGATATCCACCTCTACCTCCTGAACAGAGTTAATAGATATACACCTCTACCTCCTGAACAGAGTTAATAGATATACACCTCTACCTCCTGAACAGAGTTAATAGATATCCACCTCTACCTCCTGAACAGAGTTAATAGATTTCCACCTCTACCTCCTGAACAGAGTTAATAGATATACACCTCTACCTCCTGAACAGAGTTAATAGATATACACCTCTACCTCCTGAACAGAGTTAATAGATATACACCTCTACCTCCTGAACAGAGTTAATAGATATCCACCTCTACCTCCTGAACAGAGTTAATAGATATCCACCTCTACCTCCTGAACAGAGTTAATAGATATCCACCTCTACCTCCTGAACAGTCTAACAGAGTTAATAGATATCCACCTCTACCTCCTGAACAGAGTTAATAGATATCCACCTCTACCTCCTGAACAGAGTTAATAGATATCCACCTCTACCTCCTGAACAGAGTTAATAGATATCCACCTCTACCTCCTGAACAGAGTTAATAGATATACACCTCTACCTCCTGAACAGAGTTAATAGATATACACCTCTACCTCCTGAACAGAGTTAATAGATATACACCTCTACCTCCTGAACAGAGTTAATAGATATCCACCTCTACCTCCTGAACAGAGTTAATAGATATCCACCTCTACCTCCTGAACAGAGTTAATAGATATCCACCTCTACCTCCTGAACAGAGTTAATAGATATCCACCTCTACCTCCTGAACAGAGTTAATAGATATACACCTCTACCTCCTGAACAGAGTTAATAGATATCCACCTCTACCTCCTGAACAGAGTTAATAGATATACACCTCTACCTCCTGAACAGAGTTAATAGATATACACCTCTACCTCCTGAACAGAGTTAATAGATATCCACCTCTACCTCCTGAACAGAGTTAATAGATATACACCTCTACCTCCTGAACAGAGTTAATAGATATACACCTCTACCTCCTGAACAGAGTTAATAGATATACACCTCTACCTCCTGAACAGAGTTAATAGATATACACCTCTACCTCCTGAACAGAGTTAATATATATCCACCTCTACCTCCTGAACAGAGTTAATAGATATACACCTCTACCTCCTGAACAGAGTTAATAGATATACACCGCTACCTCCTGAACAGAGTTAATAGATATACACCTCTACCTCCTGAACAGAGTTAATAGATATACACCTCTACCTCCTGAACAGAGTTAATAGATATACACCTCTACCTCCTGAACAGAGTTAATAGATATACACCTCTACCTCCTGAACAGAGTTAATAGATATCCACCTCTACCTCCTGAACAGAGTTAATAGATATCCACCTCTACCTCCTGAACAGAGTTAATAGATATCCACCTCTACCTCCTGAACAGAGTTAATAGATATCCACCTCTACCTCCTGAACAGAGTTAATAGATATACACCTCTACCTCCTGAACAGAGTTAATAGATATACACCTCTACCTCCTGAACAGAGTTAATAGATATCCACCTCTACCTCCTGAACAGAGTTAATAGATATCCACCTCTACCTCCTGAACAGAGTTAATAGATATACACCTCTACCTCCTGAACAGAGTTAATAGATATACACCTCTACCTCCTGAACAGAGTTAATAGATATCCACCTCTACCTCCTGAACAGAGTTAATAGATATCCACCTCTACCTCCTGAACAGAGTTAATAGATATACACCTCTACCTCCTGAACAGAGTTAATAGATATACACCTCTACCTCCTGAACAGAGTTAATAGATATACACCTCTACCTCCTGAACAGAGTTAATAGATATCCACCTCTACCTCCTGAACAGAGTTAATAGATATCCACCTCTACCTCCTGAACAGAGTTAATAGATATCCACCTCTACCTCCTGAACAGTCTAACAGAGTTAATAGATATCCACCTCTACCTCCTGAACAGAGTTAATAGATATCCACCTCTACCTCCTGAACAGAGTTAATAGATATCCACCTCTACCTCCTGAACAGAGTTAATAGATATCCACCTCTACCTCCTGAACAGAGTTAATAGATATACACCTCTACCTCCTGAACAGAGTTAATAGATATACACCTCTACCTCCTGAACAGAGTTAATAGATATACACCTCTACCTCCTGAACAGAGTTAATAGATATACACCTCTACCTCCTGAACAGAGTTAATAGATATACACCTCTACCTCCTGAACAGAGTTAATAGATATACACCTCTACCTCCTGAACAGAGTTAATAGATATACACCTCTACCTCCTGAACAGAGTTAATAGATATACACCTCTACCTCCTGAACAGAGTTAATAGATATACACCTCTACCTCCTGAACAGAGTTAATAGATATACACCTCTACCTCCTGAACAGAGTTAATAGATATACACCGCTACCTCCTGAACAGAGTTAATAGATATACACCTCTACCTCCTGAACAGAGTTAATAGATATCCACCTCTACCTCCTGAACAGAGTTAATAGATATACACCTCTACCTCCTGAACAGAGTTAATAGATATACACCTCTACCTCCTGAACAGAGTTAATAGATATCCACCTCTACCTCCTGAACAGAGTTAATAGATATCCACCTCTACCTCCTGAACAGAGTTAATAGATATACACCTCTACCTCCTGAACAGAGTTAATAGATATACACCTCTACCTCCTGAACAGAGTTAATAGATATCCACCTCTACCTCCTGAACAGAGTTAATAGATATACACCTCTACCTCCTGAACAGAGTTAATAGATATACACCTCTACCTCCTGAACAGAGTTAATAGATATACACCTCTACCTCCTGAACAGAGTTAATAGATATACACCTCTACCTCCTGAACAGAGTTAATAGATATACACCTCTACCTCCTGAACAGAGTTAATAGATATACACCGCTACCTCCTGAACAGAGTTAATAGATATACACCTCTACCTCCTGAACAGAGTTAATAGATATCCACCTCTACCTCCTGAACAGAGTTAATAGATATACACCTCTACCTCCTGAACAGAGTTAATAGATATACACCTCTACCTCCTGAACAGAGTTAATAGATATCCACCTCTACCTCCTGAACAGAGTTAATAGATATCCACCTCTACCTCCTGAACAGAGTTAATAGATATACACCTCTACCTCCTGAACAGAGTTAATAGATATACACCTCTACCTCCTGAACAGAGTTAATAGATATCCACCTCTACCTCCTGAACAGAGTTAATAGATATACACCTCTACCTCCTGAACAGAGTTAATAGATATACACCTCTACCTCCTGAACAGTCTAACAGAGTTAAGTGGTCTTCTGTAGCTCAGCTGGTAGAGCACGGTGCTTGTAACGCCAAGGTAGTGGGTTCGATCCCCGGGACCACCCATACACAAAAAATGTATGCACGCATGAGTGTACGCAGTACGTAGACATATTGTCCGTCAGGTATTCTAGGTGTGTGTGTGTACTCACGGCTCCAGTACGTAGACATATTGTCCGTCAGGTATTCTAGGTGTGTGTGTGTGTACTCACGGCTCCAGTACGTAGACATATTGTCCGTCAGGTGTTCTGTCCTGTCTATAGCAGAGGTTATAGGAGATCATGGTGTCGATCAGCTCAACCAGCTGTTGTTTCTCTCTACTGCTGAACAACTGGGGGTTCACCTGGAGACAGAAACATGCTGTTAACAACTGGGGGTTCACCTGGAGACAGAAACATGCTGTTAACAACTGGGGGTTCACCTGGAGACAGAAACATGCTGTTAACAACTGGAGGTTCACCTGGAGACAGAAACATGTTGTTAACAACTGGGGGTTCACCTGGAGACAGAAACATGCTGTTAACAACTGGGGGTTCACCTGGAGACAGAAACATGCTGTTAACAACTAGGGGTTCACCTGGAGACAGAAACATGCTGTTATCAACTGGGGGTTCACCTGGAGACAGAAACATGCTGTTAATAACTGGGGGTTCACCTGGAGACAGAAACATGCTGTTAACAACTGGGGGTTCACCTGGAGACAGAAACATGCTGTTAACAACTGGGGGTTCACCTGGAGACAGAAACATGCTGTTATCAACTGGGGGTTCACCTGGAGACAGAAACATGCTGTTAACAACTGGGGGTTCACCTGGAGACAGAAACATGCTGTTAACAACTGGGGGTTCACCTGGAGACAGAAACATGCTGTTAACAACTGGGGGTTCACCTGGAGACAGAAACATGCTGTTAACAACTGGGGGTTCACCTGGAGACAGAAACATGCTGTTAACAACTGGGGGTTCACCTGGAGACAGAAACATGCTGTTATCAACTGGGGGTTCACCTGGAGACAGAAACATGCTGTTAACAACTGGGGGTTCACCTGGAGACAGAAACATGCTGTTATCAACTGGGGGTTCACCTGGAGACAGAAACATGCTGTTAACAACTGGGGGTTCACCTGGAGACAGAAACATGCTGTTAACAACTGGGGGTTCACCTGGAGACAGAAACATGCTGTTAACAACTGGGGGTTCACCTGGAGACAGAAACATGCTGTTAACAACTGGGGGTTCACCTGGAGACAGAAACATGCTGTTATAGACACACCCTAACCGCTTCTGTTTTTCAACACCCCCCCCCAACTGCTGTGCCTGGTCAAAGAGCTGTATTTTCATGTCATCTGACCATAGCGCCGGTTCCAATACAAGCGCCAATGCCGTTTATCAAACTCCAGGCGGTGCTGTGGTCAGATGACATGATAGAGCTCTTTGGCCACACACCAGTGGGGGGTTAGGTGTTGAAAAACAGAAGCAGAGGCAGAAAAGGAACCTCATATCTAACCCCGACCCTAACCTCATATCTAACCCCAACCCTAACCTCATATCTAACCCCAACCCTAACCTCATATCTAACCCCAACCCAAACCTCATATCTAACCCCAACCTCATATCTAACCCCAACCCTAACCTCATATCTAACCCTAACCTCATATCTAACCCCAACCCCATATCTAACACCAACCCTAACCTCATACAGTGGGGAAAAAAAGTATTTAGTCAGCCACCAATTGTGCAAGTTCTCCCACTTAAAAAGATGAGAGAGGCCTGTAATTTTCATCATAGGTACACGTCAACTATGACAGACAAATTGAGATTTTTTTTCCCAGAAAATCACATTGTAGGATTTTTAATGAATTTATTTGCAAATTATGGTGGAAAATAAGTATTTGGTCACCTACAAACAAGCAAGATTTCTGGCTCTCACAGACCTGTAACTTCTTCTTTAAGAGGCTCCTCTGTCCTCCACTCGTTACCTGTATTAATGGCACCTGTTTGAACTTGTTATCAGTATAAAAGACACCTGTCCACAACCTCAAACAGTCACACTCCAAACTCCACTATGGCCAAGACCAAAGAGCTGTCAAAGGACACCAGAAACAAAATTGTAGACCTGCACCAGGCTGGGAAGACTGAATCTGCAATAGGTAAGCAGCTTGGTTTGAAGAAATCAACTGTGGGAGCAATTATTAGGAAATGGAAGACATACAAGACCACTGATAATCTCCCTCGATCTGGGGCTCCACGCAAGATCTCACCCCGTTGGGTCAAAATGATCACAAGAACGGTGAGCAAAATCCCAGAACCACACGGGGGGACCTAGTGAATGACCTGCAGAGAGCTGGGACCAAAGTAACAAAGCCTACCATCAGTAACACACTACGCCGCCAGGGACTCAAATCCTGCAGTGCCAGACGTGTCCCCCTGCTTAAGCCAGTACATGTCCAGGTACGTCTGAAGTTTGCTAGAGTGCATTTGGATGATCCAGAAGAGGATTGGGAGAATGTCATATGGTCAGATGAAACCAAAATATAACTTTTTGGTAAAAACTCAACTCGTCGTGTTTGGAGGACAAAGAATGCTGAGTTGCATCCAAAGAACACCATACCTACTGTGAAGCATGGGGGTTTTAACATCATGCTTTGGGGCTGTTTTTCTGCAAAGGGACCAGGACGACTGATCTGTGTAAAGGAAAGAATGAATGGGGCCATGTATTGTGAGATTTTGAGTGAAAACCTCCTTCCATCAGCAAGGGCATTGAAAATGAAACGTGGCTGGGTCTTTCAGCATGACAATGATACCAAACACACCGCCCGGGCAACGAAGGAGTGGCTTCGTAAGAAGCATTTCAAGGTCCTGGAGTGGCCTAGCCAGTCTCCAGATCTCAACCCCATAGAAAATCTTTGGAGGGAGTTGAAAGTCTGTGTTGCCCAGCGACAGCCCCAAAACATCACTGCTCTAGAGGAGATCTGCATGGAGGAATGGGCCAAAATACCAGCAACAGTGTGTGAAAACCTTGTGAAGACTTACAGAAAACGTTTGACCTGTGTCATTGCCAACAAAGGGTATATAACAAAGTATTGAGAAACTTTTGTTATTGACCAAATACTTATTTTCCACCATAATTTGCAAATAAATTCATTAAAAATCCTACAATGTGATTTTCTGGATTTTTTTTTCCTCATTTTGTCTGTCATAGTTGACGTGTACATATGATGAAGATTACAGGCCTCTCTCATCTTTTTAAGTGGGAGAACTTGCACAATTGGTGGCTGACTAAATACTTTTTTTCCCCACTGTATCTAACCCCAACCCCATATCTAACCCCAACCCTAACCTCATATCTAACCCCAACCCCATATCTAACCCTAAGACTATACAACACATTGACGTACATGACAATACAACAGTATTGTGTTGTTAATTGAGGGTTTATGGACATTGAGATCACCCAAGATGATAAGCCTGGGGTTAATATGTAGTTTGATGGAGTGATGGGAAAGCCAGGCTTGAACCTGGGCTCACTGTGACATTACACCAAAACAGATGCATTTTAACAGATGCATTAGAACACACAGAGGCATTACAACTAGACACCTAGAACACACAGAGGCATTACAACTAGACACCTAGAACACACAGAGGCATTACAACTAGACACCTAGAACACACAGAGGCATTACAACTAGACACCTAGAACACACAGAGACATTACAACTAGACACCTAGAACACACAGAGGCATTACAACTAGACACCTAGAACACACAGAGGCATTACAACTAGACACCTAGAACACACAGAGGCATTACAACTAGACACCTAGAACACACAGAGGCATTACAACTAGACACCTAGAACACACAGAGGCATTACAACTAGACACCTAGAACACACAGAGGCATTACAACTAGACACCTAGAACACACAGAGGCATTACAACTAGACACCTAGAACACACAGAGGCATTACAACTAGACACCTAGAACACACAGAGGCATTACAACTATACACCTAGAACACACAGAGACATTACAACTAGACACCTAGAACACACAGAGGCATTACAACTAGACACCTAGAACACACAGAGGCATTACAACTAGACACCTAGAACACACAGAGGCATTACAACTAGACACCTAGAACACACAGAGACATTACAACTAGACACCTAGAACACACAGAGGCATTACAACTAGACACCTAGAACACACAGAGGCATTACAACTAGACACCTAGAACACACAGAGGCATTACAACTAGACACCTAGAACACACAGAGGCATTACAACTAGACACCTAGAACACACAGAGGCATTACAACTAGACACCTAGAACACAGAGGCATTACAACTAGACACCTAGAACACACAGAGGCATTACAACTAGACACCTAGAACACACAGAGACATTACAACTAGACACCTAGAACACACAGAGGCATTACAACTAGACACCTAGAACACACAGAGACATTACAACTAGACACCTAGAACACACAGAGGCATTACAACTAGACACCTAGAACACACAGAGGCATTACAACTAGACACCTAGAACACATAGAGGCATTACAACTAGACACCTAGAACACACAGAGACATTACAACTAGACACCTAGAACACACAGAGGCATTACAACTAGACACCTAGAACACACAGAGGCATTACAACTAGACACCTAGAACACACAGAGGCATTACAACTAGACACCTAGAACACACAGAGGCATTACAACTAGACACCTAGAACACACAGAGGCATTACAACTAGACACCTAGAACACACAGAGGCATTACAACTAGACACCTAGAACACAGAGGCATTACAACTAGACACCTAGAACACAGAGGCATTACAACTAGACACCTAGAACACAGAGGCATTACAACTAGACACCTAGAACACACAGAGGCATTACAACTAGACACCTAGAACACACAGAGGCATTACAACTAGACACCTAGAACACAGAGACATTACAACTAGACACCTAGAACACACAGAGGCATTACAACTAGACACCTAGAACACACAGAGGCATTACAACTAGACACCTAGAACACACAGAGGCATTACAACTAGACACCTAGAACACACAGAGACATTACAACTAGACACCTAGAACACACAGAGGCATTACAACTAGACACCTAGAACACACAGAGGCATTACAACTAGACACCTAGAACACACAGAGGCATTACAACTAGACACCTAGAACACACAGAGGCATTACAACTAGACACCTAGAACACAGAGGCATTACAACTAGACACCTAGAACACACAGAGGCATTACAACTAGACACCTAGAACACAAAGACACCTAGAACACACAGAGACATTACAACTAGACACCTAGTTTAGGACAGATTATATCCAGTGTGTACCTACAGGTCATAGATTAGGACAGATTATATCCAGTGTGTACCTACAGGTCATAGTTTAGGACAGATTATATCCAGTGTGTACCTACAGGTCATTGTTTAGGACAGATTATATCCAGTGTGTACCTACAGGTCATAGTTTAGGACAGATTATATCCAGTGTGTACCTACAGGTCATAGTTTAGGACAGATTATATCCAGTGTGTACCTACAGGTCATAGTTTAGGACAGATTATATCCAGTGTGTACCTACAGGTCATAGTTTAGGACAGATTATATCCAGTGTGTACCTACAGGTCATAGTTTAGGACAGATTATATCCAGTGTGTGTACCTACAGGTCATAGTTTAGGACAGATTATATCCAGTGTATACCTACAGGTCATTGTTTAGGACAGATTATATCCAGTGTGTACCTTACAGGTCATAGTTTAGGACAGATTATATCCAGTGTGTGTACCTACAGGTCATAGTTTAGGACAGATTATATCCAGTGTGTACCTACGGGTCGTAGTTTAGGACAGATTATATCCAGTGTGTACCTTACAGGTCATAGTTTAGGACAGATTATATCCAGTGTGTACCTACAGGTCATAGTTTAGGACAGATTATATCCAGTGTGTACCTACAGGTCATAGTTTAGGACAGATTATATCCAGTGTGTACCTACAGGTCATAGATTAGGACAGATTATATCCAGTGTGTACCTACAGGTCATAGTTTAGGACAGATTATATCCAGTGTGTACCTACAGGTCATAGATTAGGACAGATTATATCCAGTGTGTACCTACAGGTCGTAATTTAGGACAGATGATATCCAGCAGGAGAGACAGGATGTCCAGACTGAGACTGAGCTCACTGACTCTGGTCCTGATGCATGCTGGGACGTCAGACAACATGGCCGCCAGAGCGTTCCTGCTGGCCGTGGTCTTAGTTAGAGCCTGAGAGAGAGAGAGAGAGAGAGAGAAGGGGATGACATGTTATTCTGGCTGAAATAACAACAACAGCTTCCACAACACAACCCCGAGGAACACTACATTATATCCCAACCCAGGCTCTGGTCTGTGTGTACCTCGTACTGGCTGTGGGGGTAGTTGATGCGGGGGACGTGTGTGTGAGCAAACAGGAAGTGGAAAGCTACGGGGAGGAAGGGCTGGTATCGCAGCAGAGAGAAGTTCTGCCCTTGCAGCATGGCCTGGGTCAACCCGTCTGAGAAACCCAGCCAATCCAGAGCCTGACACACTCCGCCCAGACTGGGGTCTTTCACACGCATGGACAGGAAGTTATCATAGAGACCCTGGGAGGGAGAGAGAGAGGACAGGAAGTTATCATAGAGACCCTGGGAGGGAGAGAGAGAGGACAGGAAGTTATCATAGAGACCCTGGAAGGGAGAGAGAGAGGACAGGAAGTTATCATAGAGACCCTGGGAGGGAGAGAGAGAGGACAGGAAGTTATCATAGAGACCCTGGGAGGGAGAGAGAGAGGACAGGAAGTTATCATAGAGACCCTGGGAGGGAGAGAGAGAGGACAGGAAGTTATCATAGAGACCCTGGGAGGGAGAGAGAGAGGACAGGAAGTTATCATAGAGACCCT
>NW_028156356.1:0-12500 GCF_964263955.1 Coregonus lavaretus
TTGATCACACATTCTATAGCGAAGCTCCCATGTGGGCAGCAAGTACGAGAATCTTGGGAAATGTTATAGTGGTATTTTGACACGCATAGTCGAGATACGTGCTTTGATAATGCAACCTATGAATTACAGAATAAAGTTATGAATTTTCATGTCAGACAGGAGTCAGGATTTGGGTTTTCAGTGGGATTGGGACTGGACAGGATCTCTAAGACAGGAGAAGACATAATTTTTCCTCATGCGTCTCTGAATTGTTAACAGACCTCATGTCTGTGACAGAGATGCCTATGTAATGAACTGTGTATAGGACTATCAAATTTGTGACTGTCTGAAGAGTCACAATGTCAGCTCAAAGACGCGTTCTTTTATAGGCTATGCTGTAGGGCAGGGTTCTTCAATTCCGGTCCTGGAGGGCCGAAACAATTCTGTTTTTTATTTCTACCTGGTAGTTAATTGCACTCACCTGGTGTCCCAGGTCTGAATTAGCCCCTGATTAGAAGGAGAGGATGAAAAACAGAGGTGTCTCGGCCCTCCAGGACCGGAATTGAAGAACCCTGCTGTAGGGGTTTCCCGTAAGGTTTATTAACTACATCCGGGTCGCGTGTCAATTATGCGGATGCTTTCCATTTTTGTCTGAAGGCTTCCATGTGACATCCTGTTTGGATAATGTGCTATTGTATTTTTTTTTTGGGCTAATCTGATGCTGTCCATGTTGTTTATTTGGTGGAATTGCATTAGTGCAATTTAGGGGATTTTATTTGAAATTTCCCAGATCTTGTCATTTTATTTTTTCTGGAAATGTGAAGAGTGTTACTGGGACAGTCTCGGGATCCCGTTTACCCATGTTAATCCCTAGTTAATCTGGTGTGGTGTGGAGTGGAGTGGTGTGGAGTGGTGTGAAGTGGAGTGGAGTGGATTGGTGTGGAGTGGTGTAGTGTGGATTGGTGTGGAGTGGTGTAGTGTGGTGTGGAGTGGATTGGTGTGGAGTGGTGTAGTGTGGTATGGAGTGGTGTAGTGTGGTGTGGTGTGGAGTGGTGTAGTGTGGTGTGGTGTGGAGTGGTGTAGTGTGGTGTGGTGTGGAGTGGTTTGGTGTAGAGTGGTGTAGTGTGGTGTGGAGTGGAGTGGTTTGGTGTGGAGTGGTGTAGTATGGTGTGGAGTGGTGTGGAGTGGTGTGGTGTGGAGTGGTGTAGTGTGGTGTGGTGTGGAGTGGTGTGGTGTGGAGTGGAGTGGAGTGGTTTGGAGTGGTGTGGTGTGGAGTGGAGTGGTTTGGTTTGGTGTGGAGTGGTGTGGTGTAGTGTGGTGTGGAGTGGAGTGGTTTGGTTTGGTGTGGAGTGGTGTAGTGTGGTGTGGAGTGGTGTAGTGTGGTGTGGTGTGGAGTGGAGTGGTGTAGTGTGGTGTGGAGTGGAGTGGTGTGGTGTAGTGTGGTGTGGTGTGGAGTGGAGTGGTTTGGTTTGGTGTGGAGTGGTGTGGTGTAGTGTGGTGTGGAGTGGAGTGGTTTGGTTTGGTGTGGAGTGGTGTGGTGTAGTGTGGTGTGGTGTGGAGTGGTGTAGTATGGTGTGGAGTGGTGTAGTGTGGTGTGGTGTGGAGTGGTGTAGTGTGGTGTGGAGTGGAGTGGTTTGGTTTGGTGTGGAGTGGTGTGGTGTAGTGTGGTGTGGAGTGGAGTGGTTTGGTTTGGTGTGGAGTGGTGTAGTGTGGTGTGGAGTGGTGTAGTGTGGTGTGGTGTGGAGTGGTGTAGTGTGGTGTGGTGTGGAGTGGTGTGGTGTGGAGTGGAGTGGTTTGGTGTGGAGTGGTGTAGTGTGGTGTGGAGTGGAGTGGTTTGGTGTGGAGTGGTGTAGTATGGTGTGGAGTGGTGTAGTGTGGAGTGGAGTGGTTTGGTGTGGAGTGGTGTAGTGTGGTGTGGAGTGGAGTGGTTTGGTGTGGAGTGGTGTAGTATGGTGTGGAGTGGTGTAGTGTGGTGTGGTGTGGAGTGGTGTGGTGTGGAGTGGAGTGGTTTGGTTTGGTGTGGAGTGGTGTAGTGTGCTGTGGAGTGGTGTAGTGTAGTGTGGTGTGGTGTGGTGTAGTGTGGTGTGGTGTGGTGTGGTGTGGTGTGGAGTGGAGTGGTGTAGTGTGGTGTGGTGTGGAGTGGAGTGGTGTGGTGTGGTGTGGAGTGGTGTGGAGTGGAGTGGTGTAGTGTGGTGTGGTGTGGAGTGGTGTGGTGTGGAGTGGTGTAGTGTGGTGTGGAGTGGTGTAGTGTGGTGTGGAGTGGAGTGGTTTGGTGTGGAGTGGAGTGGTGTAGTGTGGTGTGGAGTGGTGTGGTGTGGTGTGGAGTGGTGTGGTGTGGTGTGGTGTGGTGTGGAGTGGTTTGGTGTGGAGTGGTGTAGTGTAGTGTGGTGTGGAGTGGAGTGGTTTGGTGTGGAGTGGTGTAGTGTGGTGTGGAGTGGTGTAGTGTGGTGTGGTGTGGAGTGGTGTGGAGTGGATTGGTGTGGAGTGGTGTAGTGTGGTGTGGAGTGGTGTAGTGTGGTGTGGTGTGGAGTGGTGTAGTGTGGTGTGGAGTGGTGTAGTGTGGTGTGGAGTGGTGTAGTGTGGTGTGGAGTGGTGTGGTGTGGAGTGGTGTGGTGTGGTGTGGTGTGGGTGGTGTAGTGTGGTGTGGTGTGGAGTGGTGTAGTGTGGTGTGGAGTGGTGTAGTGTGGTGTGGAGTGGATTCGTGTGGTGTGGTGTAGTGTGGTGTGGTGTGGGTGGAGTGGATTGGTGTGGAGTGGTGTAGTGTGGTGTGGAGAGGTGTAGTGTGGTGTGGATTGGTGTGGAGTGGTGTAGTGTGGTGTGGTGTGGAGTGGAGTGGATTGGTGTGGTGTGGTGTAGAGTTGTGTAGTGTGGTGTGGTGTGGAGAGGCATGGCAAGAGATGGAGGAGAGGCGAGAGAGAGAGAGAGAGAGAGAGAGAGGAGAGCGAAAGAGAGAGGAGAGAGAGAGAGAGAGAGAGAGAGAGAGAGAGAGAGAGAGAGAGAGAGAGAGAGAGAGAGAGAGAGAGAGAGAGACAGAGAGAGAGAGAGAGAGAGAGAGAGAGAGAGAGAGAGAGAGAGAGAGAGAGAGAGAGAGAGAGAGAGAGAGAGAGAGAGAGAGACAGAGAGAGAGAGAGAGAGAGAGAGAGAGAGAGAGAGAGAGAGAGAGAGGGGCTAGGGGCTTGGCACAGACAGCAGGAGAACAGCAGGAGGAAGAGAGCAGGACGACAGCAAGAGGACACGAGGAGGACAGGAGGATGACAGGAGGATGACAGGAGGATGACAGGAGGAGGACAGCAGGACGACGACAGGAGGATGACAGGAGGACGAAAGCAAGATGACAGCAGGATGACAGCAGGACGACAGGAGGACAGTAGGATGACAGCAGGACGACAGGAGGAGGACAGTAGGATGACAGCAGGACGACAGGAGGACGACAGTAGGATGACAGCTGGACGACAGTAGGAGGACAGGAGGATGACAGTAGGATGACAGCAGGACGACAGTAGGAGGACAGGAGGAGGATGACAGCAGGTGTGTTTTTGTGTGCTGTACTCACGTGTCAGGGCCTCGTCAGCCAGCGTTAGGGTGCTTCGCTCCCCCTCCAGCCTGTTCCTCTCCCCCTCCAGAGAGGACACTAGCTCCTGGCCCTCAAAGACGCAAGTCTCTAGAGACTCCTTCTCCGCTCTGAGAGACAGTACATAGAGAGAGAATAAAGCATTTATTGAATTTAATTTCATTGAGAGAGAGCGAGAGAGACAAAGACAGAGAGAGAGAGACAAAGAGAGAGAGAGAGAGAGAGAGAGAGAGAGAGAGAGAGATAGAGAGAGAGAGAGAGAGAGAGAGAGAGAGAGAGAGAGAGAGAGAGAGAGAGAGAGAGAGAGAGAGAGAGAGAGAGAGAGAGAGAGAGAGAGCGAGAGAGAGAGAGAGAGAGAGAGAGAGAGAGAGAGAGAGAGAGAGGAGGTTCATTTTTCATCTACTACTGCATTACAATAAAACACACGCACACACACACACAGTGTGGTAAATTGGTTAGGGCTCTGAACATAGGACCATTGAAACCCTATATGTGGCTGAAGCAGTAAAGTCCAATGAACCATGGTTGGTATACTCTGTCAATAAAACCCAATCTGAAACGTCTTGTTACACGCTACGGTACTGTTCTTACTGTACAATAAACAGACACACATTACCCCCCCACCACCCTTCTCCAACCCAAACCCGAACACACACTGCCCTACCTGAGAATGGCCAGCTCCTGTGCCAGGCCCCAGGCCCTGCGGTCAGCGGCAGTCAGCTGGACCCCCAGACTGGCCTTGTCCTTGGCCAGATCCTCTCGGTCACGGTGGGCCCTCTGTAGGGCCACAGCCTGGCTGTCCAGCTCTCTACTGCTGGAGGTCAGTTGGTCGGACAGGGAGTGGACCTGCTCTTTGACCTGGGAAGGCAACACAGGAACACATCATAGGACATCACAACAAACCAATCACAGACCGCTGCTATGACAGGACCTGCTAACTGACACAGATACACATCCCAGACCTGCTAACTGACACAGATACACATCTCAGACCTGCTAACTGACACAGATACACATCCCAGACCTGCTAACTGACACAGATACACATCCCAGACCTGCTAACTGACACAGATGCACATCCCAGACCTGCTAACTGACACAGATACACATCCCAGACCTGCTAACTGACACAGATACACATCCCAGACCGCTGACCTTGGGATGAACACACTCTCATCGATTTACACAGTCATGGTAACAATGTCCCAAAGTTATTGTGGTGGTAATAAAGTATTAATGACTAAGATATCTATATATATTGAAAATCTGAAAATCACATTGTAGGATTTTTAATGAATTTATTTGCAAATTATGGTGGAAAATAAGTATTTGGTCACCTACAAACAAGCAAGAGTTCTGGCTCTCACAGACCTGTAACTTCTTCTTTAAGAGGCTCCTCTGTCCTCCACTCGTTACCTGTATTAATGGCACCTGTTTGAACTTGTTATCAGTATAAAAGACACCTGTCCACAACCTCAAACAGTCACACTCCAAACTCCACTATGGCCAAGACCAAAGAGCTGTCAAAGGACACCAGAAACAAAATTGTAGACCTGCACCAGGCTGGGAAGACTGAATCTGCAATAGGTAAGCAGCTTGGTTTGAAGAAATCAACTGTGGGAGCAATTATTAGGAATTGGAAGACATACAAGACCACTGATAATCTCCCTCGATCTGGGGCTCCACGCAAGATCTCACCCCGTGGGGTCAAAATGATCACAAGAACGGTGAGCAAAAATCCCAGAACCACACACGGGGGGACCTAGTGAATGACCTGCAGAGAGCTGGGACCAAAGTAACAAAGCCTACCATCAGTATCACACTACGCCGCCAGGGACTCAAATCCTGCAGTGCCAGACGTGTCCCCCTGCTTAAGCCAGTACATGTCCAGGCCCGTCTGAAGTTTGCTAGAGTGCATTTGGATGATCCAGAAGAGGATTGGGAGAATGTCATATGGTCAGATGAAACCAAAATATAACTTTTTGGTAAAAACTCAACTCGTCGTGTTTGGAGGACAAAGAATGCTGAGTTGCATCCAAAGAACACCATACCTACTGTGAAGCATGGGGGTGGAAACATCATGCTTTGGGGCTGTTTTTCTGCAAAGGGACCAGGGCGACTGATCCGTGTAAAGGAAAGAATGAATGGGGCCATGTATCGTGAGATTTTCAGTGAAAACCTCCTTCCATCAGCAAGGGCATTGAAGATGAAACGTGGCTGGGTCTTTCAGCATGACAATGATCCCAAACACACCGCCCGGGCAACGAAGGAGTGGCTTCGTAAGAAGCATTTCAAGGTCCTAGAGTGGCCTAGCCAGTCTCCAGATCTCAACCCCATAGAAAATCTTTGGAGGGAGTTGAAAGTCTGTGTTGCCCAGCGACAGCCCCAAAACATCACTGCTCTAGAGGAGATCTGCATGGAGGAATGGGCCAAAATTCCAGCAACAGTGTGTGAAAACCTTGTGAAGACTTACAGAAAACGTTTGACCTGTGTCATTGCCAACAAAGGGTATATAACAAAGTATTGAGAAACTTTTGTTATTGACCAAATACTTATTTTCCACCATAATTTGCAAATAAATTCATTAAAAATTCTACAATGTGATTTTCTGGATTTTTTTCCCACATTCTGTCTGTCATAGTTGACTTGTACCTATGATGAAAATTACAGGCCTCTCTCATCTTTTTAAGTGGGAGAACTTGCACAATTGGTGGCTGACTAAATACTTTTTTCCCCCACTGTATATATATATATAATTTGTAGTATGAGATACAGTAAGAGATATGTTTTCAATGTTCTACGATAACGTGGTATGGTATCTTCTCTGGGTTCATACACTTTAGGGTCAAACAAGTGTCGCGAAGCCGTCGCATTTCCAGAACCTTCCCCCCACGTGAAGGAGTAAAAGCCGTCACATTTCCAGAACCTTCCCCCCACGTGAAGGAGTAAAAGCCGTCACATTTCCAGAACCTTCCCCCCACGTGAAGGAGTAAAAGCCGTCACATTTCCAAAACCTTCCCCCCACGTGAAGGAGTAAAAGCCATCACATTTCCAGAACCTTCCCCCCACGTGAAGGAGTAAAAGCCGTCACATTTCCAGAACCTTCCCCCCACGTGAAGGAGTAAAAGCCGTCACATTTCCAGAACCTTCCCCCCCACGTGAAGGAGTAAAAGCCGTCACATTTCCAGAACCTTCCCCCCACGTGAAGGAGTAAAAGCCGTCACATTTCCAGAACCTTCCCCCCCACGTGAAGGAGTAAAAGCCGTCACATTTCCAGAACCTTCCCCCCCACGTGAAGGAGTAAAAGCCGTCACATTTCCAGAACCTTCCCCCCCACGTGAAGGAGTAAAAGCCGTCACATTTCCAGAACCTTCCCCCCCACGTGAAGGAGTAAAAGCCGTCACATTTCCAGAACCTTCCCCCCCACGTGAAGGAGTAAAAGCCGTCACATTTCCAGAACCTTCCCCCCCACGTGAAGGAGTCATGCGTGTTAAGCTCCGCCCAAGCAAAGCATTTGATTGGTTTGACGTGTTTTGATTGTGTTTGACTGGTGCTGCGTGTTAAGCTCCACCTAGACGATTAAACTCAATGATTTTACGAGTTGAGCGGCGACTAGTGTGGGTGAACTTGAGCTTCGACGTGACATGAAATTACACCCGAGATTGTTCCGCTCCATTCCGCCCACACTAGTCGCCGCTCAACTCCGTCGTAAATCGCGGAGTTCAGTTTAGACAGCTAAGCTCCGCCCAAGAAAGGCATTTGATTGGTTTAAAGATGTTGCGAGGCGTCACACTCATTTACACCCGTGTCTCCACCACTTTTTACAGGTTGAAGTTGATTGTCATGTAAGTTGCCATGGAGGCAGAACTGAGCGATTTCCACTAGATGGGCCAGCTGCAAAATTGGCTATATCTTAAAAATGAGTTAGCAGTGTGGTTAAGGTTAAGGTTAGGTTTCAAATCTGATGTTATGACTTTGTGGCTGTGCCAGCTAGTGACCACTCTGCAGAGCTGCCTCCAGGACAAGATTCATGACAATAAATGCCAACCTGCCCCCCCTTTTTAGCTATTTTTCGGGCCATAGACTTCACCAGGCTTACCGATTAGGAAAGCCTGGTTCTCGACGAGGCTAGGGTCAAACGTTCACGATATCTAAACTATTATTCACCGTATGGTAATCCTATATCATGCAGTAACATTAAAAAAAATAAAAACGGGATATTGCACGTCAATCAGAGAGTTAAGTTTAGGTTGAGGCTCCAGGGTAAAAAGTAATGGGCTACGTCCCAAATGCCCCCCCATTACCTTCATATTCCCTACGTAGTGCACTACTTTTGACCAGAGCCCTATGGACCCTGGTCAAAAGTAGTGCACTAGGGAATAGGGTGCCGTTTGGGACGTAGCCATGGTAGTTTACTATAACCTCTCACAATGCAGGATATCATAATATTACCCTGTAATTCCAGAGCTTTCCCTGCTGAGTGGAAAATGCCATTTCCTGACATACTATGTCTCAAATTCCCTATGTAGTGCACTACTTTAGACCAGAGAATGACACCCTATTCCCTATATAGTGCACTACTTTAGACCAGAGAATGACACCCTATTCCCTATATAGTACACTACTTTAGACCAGAGAATGACACCCTATTCCCTATATAGTACACTACTTTAGACCAGAGAATGGCACCCTATTCCCTATATAGTGCACTACTTTAGACCAGAGAATGACACCCTATTCCCTATATAGTGCACTACTTTAGACCAGAGAATGGCAGCCTATTCCTTATATAGTGCACTACTTTAGACCAGAGAATGACACCCTATTCCCTATATAGTGCACTACTTTAGACCAGAGAATGACACCCTATTCCCTATATAGTGCACTACTTTAGACCAGAGAATGGCACCCTATTCCCTAGATAGTGCACTACTTTTGACCGGAGCTAAAGTAGTGCACTACATAGGGAATAAGGGGTAGTGCTGAGCGATTAGTGCTCTTTGAGGTCGGTTCGGTTTCGGTTCGATTATTTAAAAAATAATCAAGTTTTGGATTTCGGTTTAGATTATTTTTTAAACATGAAATGTAATCTGAAATAATGACGTTACAATGATTTTAGAGCTTTTGAATGGAAATTCCAAAGCCAAAAATAGTGAACATTCAACTGCCAAAACACTGAAAATATTCCACATTGGGTAAACAATAGAAAAACAGGAAATTACTATGACATTAAAAAATATGAATTTGTTTTATTTGATGACTTTATTATTTTTTAATTCCTTAAAGTAATAATATAATCTCTGCTCAGGCAGTAGCAGTCAGCCAGCCAGACCAACTAACGTTATGTGCTCCCCATACTGATTCAGAGGGATTGGGTTAAATGAGGAAGACACATTTCAGTTGAATTCATTCAGTTGATACTGACTAGGTATCCCCCTTTACCTTCCTTTCCCTTCCTTTTAATGTACTGTCTTTAGTCATCTTATTTAGCTAGCCTAACTAGAGATACCTGGAGAGTTCTTTGACTAAATCATTATACTAGTTCTTCAAAGTAGATGAGGTATACTTTCACAAACTGTCCCTCCTTGTTGTGTCGTGTACAAATCAAATCAAATGTTTATTTGTCACATGCGCCGAATACAACGGGTGTAGACCTTACAGTGAAATGCTTACTGACAAGCCCTTAACCAACAATGCAGTTTTAAGAAAAATAAGTGTTTAGTAAAAAATAGATAACTAAAAAATAAAAATAATTAAAAAACAGCAGCAAAATAAAATAACAGTAGGGAGGCTACAGTGGGGTAAAAAAGTATTTAGTCAGCCACCAATTGTGCAAGTTCTCCCACTTAAAAAGATGAGAGAGGCCTGTAATTTTCATCATAGGTACACGTCAACTATGACAGACAAAATGAGATAAAAAAATCCAGAAAATCACATTGTAGGATTTTTAATGAATTTATTTGCAAATTATGGTGGAAAATAAGTATTTGGTCAATAACAAAAGTTTCTCAATACTTTGTTATATACACTTTGTTGGCAATGACACAGGTCAAACGTTTTCTGTAAGTCTTCACAAGGTTTTCACACACTGTTGCTGGTATTTTGGCCCATTCCTCCATGCAGATCTCCTCTAGAGCAGTGATGTTTTGGGGCTGTCGCTGGGCATCACGGACTTTCAACTCCCCTCCAAAGATTTTCTATGGGGTTGAGATCAGGAGACTGGCTAGGCCACTCCAGGACCTTGAAATGCTTCTTACGTTGCCCGGGCTGTGTGTTTGGGATCATTGTCATGCTGAAAGACCCAGCCATGTTTAATCTTCAATGCCCTTGCTGATGAAAGGAGGTTTTCACTCAAAATCTCACGATACATGGCCCCATTCATTCTTTCCTTTACACGGATCAGTCGTCCTGGTCCCTTTGCAGAAAAACAGCCCCAAAGCATGACGTTTCCACCCCCATGCTTCACAGTAGGTATGGTGTTCTTTGGATGTAACTCAGCATTCTTTGTCCTCCAAACACGACGAGTTGAGTTTTTACCAAAAAGTTATATTTTGGTTTCATCTGACCATATGACATTCTCCCAATCCTCTTCTGGATCATCCAAATGCACTCTAGCAAACTTCAGACGGGCCTGGACATGTACTGGCTTAAGCAGGGGGACACGTCTGGCACTGCAGGATTTGAGTGTGTTACTGATGGTAGGCTTTGTTACTTTGGTCCCAGCTCTCTGCAGGTCATTCACTAGGTCCCCCCGTGTGGTTCTGGGATTTTTGCTCACCGTTCTTGTGATCATTTTGACCCCACGGGGTGAGATCTTGCGTGGAGCCCCAGATCGAGGGAGATTATCAGTGGTCTTGTATGTCTTCCATTTCCTAATAATTGCTCCCACAGTTGATTTCTTCAAACCAAGCTGCTTACCTATTGCAGATTCAGTCTTCCCAGCCTGGTGCAGGTCTACAATTTTGTTTCTGGTGTCCTTTGACAGCTCTTTGGTCTTGGCCATAGTGGAGTTTGGAGTGTGACTGTTTGAGGTTGTGGACAGGTGTCTTTTATACTGATAACAAGTTCAAACAGGTGCCATTAATACAGGTAACGAGTGGAGGACAGAGGAGCCTCTTAAAGAAGAAGTTACAGGTCTGTGAGAGCCAGAACTCTTGCTTGTTTGTAGGTGACCAAATACTTATTTTCCACCATAATTTGCAAATAAATTCATAAAAGATCCTACAATCTGATTTTCTGTATTTTTTTCTCTCAATTTAACTGTCATAGTTGACGTGTACCTATGATGAAAATTACAGGCCTCTCTCATCTTTTTAAGTGGGAGAACTTGCACAATTGGTGGCTGACTAAATACTTTTCCCCCCCACTGTATATACAGGGGGTACCGGTACAGAGTCAATGTGCGGGGGCACAGGTTAGTCAAGGTAATTGAGGTAACTCCCTTCAGCCCAGCGTCCCACATAGTTCTTGACTTGATTTCTTCCGATTTTTCTTGTGAATTATTTGATTTCTCTCTAGAGAAACGTCGCATTGGGCTCACAAAACAAACAAACTAAATGGAATTCAAGTAATTGAACCGACGTCGGTCAATTAGTTGTTTAATAACCATACCCCCCCCCCCCCCCACCAAAATGTTGGTTAATCGTTCAGCACTAATAAGGGGCCATTTGGGACACATCACACATCCTGCAGTTATACACGCTGACTCACTCTAACTAACCCCCACTCACATCTAATAGTTCAGTACAATAGCACTGTTTGAACACCAATAATGATTGTCATTTTGTTTTTGGAAATGAACTAACTAAAATATTATCTTATAGCCTCTCATTAGTTAAATACGGAGAAGCATTAGACCGATATTAGGAGTGTGAATTGCTCCGAAAAAGAGCTAAAAACCACAAGCAGAAAGAGATGGTGTGCCATAGCTAAGCTTGTTTTATACACGGCTAATTTACTTTCACAGATAAGTTATCTGAAAATGTTTGGAAGGGATTTGTCCAGATAGAATGTTTAGAATCGTGAAAATTCTCTCTCTCAACACAGAGTTCCATTGTTCCATAGGACAGATAATAAAACACTAATGGAATGATTGTCTCCCCCTGTGTAGCTCAGTTGGTAGAGCGTGGCGCTTGCAACGCCAGGGTTGTGGGTTCGTTTCCCACGGGGGGGCCAGTATGAAAAATGTATGCACTCACTAACTGTAAGTCGCTCTGGATAAGAGCGTCTGTAAAATGTAAATGTAATTTCTATTGTTTCTGAGAGGAAACGGCACAGGAGAGATCTGGGATCGGGATTAGGAGGGAAGGAGGGAAGGAGGGAGGGAGGTTGTACAGCCGTACAGGCGCTAATTTATTGGTTCTTCTGCTGCGATATTACATGTCTGTAATATCTATTTATCCTTTCCAGCTCACATGCGTACACGAGGATCCCCTGCCTCCCTTCTCCCATGTTCCTCATAAAACACATAGCAGAGCCAAGACTCACATCCCATCAGAGAGAGAGGTGTTGAGTACCAAGGCAGATGGATCCAATATCTCCTATTGCGTTTTAATGTGACAACGAGACCCATAAAGCTGCTCAAAGCTGTGAATCACTAGTGGCGTGACTCCCTTAGGTGGAGGAGAATGGGGGGAGGAAGGAGGAGGGGGGAGGAAGAGGAGGGAGGGAGGGAGGTAGGGAGAGAGGAAGGAAGGAAGGAAGGAAGGAAGGAAGGAAGGCAGGTAGGGAGGTTGGCAGGTAGGGAGAGATGTAGGGAGAGAGGAAGGAAGGAAGGAAGGAAGGAAGGAAGGAAGGAAGGAAGGACGGAAGGAAGGAAGGAAGGAAGGAAGGAAGGAAGGAAGGAAGGAAGGAAGGAAGGAAGGAAGGAAGGACGAAAGGAAGGAAGGAAGGAAGGAAGGAAGGAAGGAAGGAAGGAAGGAAGGAAGGAAGGGAGGGAGGGAGGGAGGAC
>NW_028156356.1:17500-18972 GCF_964263955.1 Coregonus lavaretus
GTAGTAGTAGTAGTATAGTAGTAGTAGTAGTAGTAGTAGTAGTAGTAGTAGTAGTAGTAGTAGTAGTATAGTAGTAGTAGTAGCAGTAGTAGTAGTAGTAGTAGTAGTAGTAGTAGTAGTAGTAGTAGTAGCAGTAGTAGTAGTAGTAGTAGTAGTAGTAGCAGTAGTAGTAGTAGTTGTAGTAGTAGTGTATAGTAGTAGTAGTAGTAGTAGTAGTAGTAGTAGTAGTAGTAGTAGTAGTAGTAGCAGCAGCACTGACCTGTAGCAGGATGCGGTTGAGCTCCACCTTGTCGTTGGCCAGGCCTTCACTCAGGGCAGCCATCTTGGCCAGAGAGTCTCTTAGCCTAGCCTCCTGGCTCTGTAGCTTGGTGACTGACAGCTCCTGTTCTGCACTTTGGGACTCCATCTGTAGGCAGGGGAACCATGACTACTAGAGGGGGTACCAGAGGGTTTATCTGTTGAGTTACAATATAGTAGCATCCCTGCATGGTCCTTCGAGCCGGATATCACCCCCCCCCCCCCCCCCCCCCAGGGCGAGGCTACTCTTCTCATCCTCTAGGACCTCCTTCTGCAGGGTGACCTGACTCAGAGCCCCCCTGACTGTCACCAGGGTTAGGGGTCGGGGTCAGGGGTCAGGGGTCAGGGGTTAGTTACCTTGCTGAGAGACAGGGCGAGGCTACTCTTCTCATCCTCTAGGACACTTAGATAACACCTTTGATGATACAGCGGTGGCAATACAGGGATATAACATCTACAGAAGAGACCATATTCCTGTACAGCTTAGAGAGAATCGCATGTCTAATGTTGTTAAAGCGTTATGGTTGCAGGTTCACCTGCATCATCTAAAGCCTCTTATTTTGGTGTTGCTGCTATAGACCACCAAGTGCTAACAGTCAGTATCTGGATACTATGTGTGCAATGCTTGATAATGTGTGTGATGTTAACAGAGAGGTCAATTTTTTCGGTGACCTGAATATAGACTGGTTTTCATCAAACTGTCCGCTCAAGAGGAAGTTTCTCACTGTAACTAGTGCCTGTAATCTGGTTCAGGTTATTAATCAACCTACCAGGGTGTTTACAAACTGTACAGGAACTATTTCATCCACGTGTATTGATCACATTGTTACCAATGCTGCAGAACTCTACTCTAAAGCTGTATCCATACCCATTGGATGAAGTGATCATAATATCAAAAGACAGTGGCTATATGTAGAAAACCCAAAGTTTAAAGGGCTTAAAATAGTGTATAAAAGATCAAGAAAATCAAGAAATTGTATTATGAAACTAAGATACTGTAAATTATGTAAAGTATGATGGGAAAAAGCTTTGGAGTACTTTTAAATGAAATTATGGATGGAAATACTAATTCAACTCCATCTGTCATTGAATCAAATGGCTCATTCATTACAAAACCTTTTGACAGTGACTATGTCATTTGCAAAGTGGGCAAACTCTGGCATGAAATGCCAACA
>NW_028156355.1:2500-87500 GCF_964263955.1 Coregonus lavaretus
GAGGGAAGGATTTAGTGTGTGGGTGTCATGAGGGGAGGGTGGAGGGAGGAAGGCCACTTCTCTCCAGCAGGTGTATGTAGCAGTGTCACACTGGGTGTCATAATGAGCTGAGGTAACATCTGAGCTTGGTGGGAACTCGTCTTGTTTATTATTGTGCCTATGAGGGCTAATCCCATGTTAGGGTGAAATGGATTAGTGTCATGTTCACTGTGATAGGCTTTCTATCACAACGTGTCCTGAATATAACAATACTGTATTATAAATGTGTAATAGACAATGCAATACTATTTGAAATTGTGCCTATGCAAAGAGAAATGTTCAGATGCCCCATGCCCCATCTTCCACCAATATGAGGAGAAAATCTGTCATAGAATCTAATAAAATATAATAGAACATAATAGAATACCTCCAGATATGGCACGATTTTACACGTGAATTCTCCCAGTAGCCAGGACTTAGTCAATTCATGGAAAATGACGAGGGGCAGACAAAAGAAGACAACTACAAAATCCCAGATGGCCAGGTTAGCTATGAGAGAGTTGGAGATGCTCTTCATATAGTAGTTCTGACACACGATGCACAGTATGGCTATGTTCCCTGCTATCCCTGCGAGGAAAATGATAGCAGAAACGCCCGTGATAGCATAAGCTCCAAATGTTTCACTTGTCACAGGGTAAAATGGGTTTCTGATTTCGCTTCCAAAATCTGCTGTGTTGGGAGGGGTCATTGGAGTGGCATCCCACGGGTTTTCCTCACGGTAAGTAAACATCTCGTTTTTCCTGGTGAAGAAGTCGAGCGGTAGGTCGGTAGAGGTGAGAGCTAGGGGCTTGGGTATTGGTTCCCATGGAGAGAGAGGGGGGCCCAGCCCGTCCACTGCGCTCTGCGCCTGAGATAAAGCCATTGAGCTTTTGTTCAACACTTTTCTCCCCCTCTCCCTCTTAAACGCCTTCTTCTGCTCCTCTTTTGTGCCTCTCTTGCGTCTGTCGCTGTCCAGTAGTCCCCCGCGCTGCTGGCCCATTGCTGTGGGCTTAATGGTATTGTATCCACCTGCCGTCCCCATGACAGCGGCCGCGCCAATCTCACTATTCAACTTTCTCCTCTTGTGGCGGCGCTTCAGGTCCCTGTGCGGGGTCGCGGAGGAATACCCCAGCGTCAGTGTTCTGTTTGAGTGGTGTTGTTTTAATCCTACATGTCTATGTTTTGTTTCATCCGCAATTACGCGCGTCCTTCTCACAGAAGTAGAATGAATATGTTCCATCCATGTTTGAAGAGTCTGTTTGGAGTAGGACGTACCTGTAGCATGTCCCCCGGAGCGAGTGCTGTCATAAGCTGTGTTTTGGGGACCCTCTCCGATTGCTGTGTGAGCGGTCCTGTGTGTTGCTGTGGCGTTAAGCCCATAATAACCCCCCACTGTTTCTCTAGTTCGTATGTCGCCATTATTTCTGAGAGATAAGACATGTGCATTCCCCAACAACACAAACAGTGTCCTCAGCATCAGAGTCCGCATGGTCCAGATCATAGCGCAGACTGAGAGATATCCTCCTCAGAAAGCCATCTTTATCTCGGTGAAGAGAATAAGCTCCCGTTCAGTCTACACACATAATGACAAAAATTACACTAAACTTAAACACTCAACGTAGATCCCAAACATCTTATAAGGTTTGCAAACTTTTAGCTCATATCCAAATTCAGCGCTGTTGTTCTGTGCCAAGCCAGCCACCACCTCCTCCTGTGAGATGTATTTTGTCAAGTAGAAAGTGTCATGTCTTACCGAACGAGATATCCCTGCAAGGTCCCAATGGAACCACATGCCGCTAGCAAACTCATCTTACAGCGACAACATGGTCACATGCATCTCATATCCATAAGCAGCAGATCACTGGACTTTCCCTTGTGAGCCGAGCAGGCTGCACTGGCTGTGGTTGGGTCGGGCTGAGAGTCTCACAGGCTGTGCGGTGCTGCTGCTGTGTGCTGCTGTGTGTTTGTGACACATCTACAAGCTGAGAGAAGAGAAAGAAGAGAGGCGCGGCTCTGGCTGGCTCTCTCTGTCCGCTCCGTGGAGCACCGAGGTGATCTGGGCGTCTCGGGGAGGACTGTGGAGGAAAATGGACTCCCCTGGCAGCTAACCCTGATCTGTCACTCCGCATCCATCAGATCCTGCCTACGGCCGCTGGCAGCCAACCACGCCCGATGACGCGCACGCAATAAATATATCGTCATCATAATTACACATAGAGATATCGCCATATACTGACACCACCACCACTTTCTCCATGGTGTAATATAATATTTTGGGTTTAAACTATTCTGATGTCTATTTGCTCGATATCAGTTATTGTGCAAAACATCTGCAGTAGCCTAGTAGCCTACAGGCTACGTGTACACATCCCAGCTAGCACATAAAGTTCGACAACCATATGTTTCTTAGAGCTTGGTGAGAGCGTGGTTGTCCTTTGGTTATTTTGCATACAACCTTTCTGGGAACAGTGCAGTATAGTTGCTTGGCTTTGGAACATTCTCAGCACAACTTGACAAAAAAAACATTTCTTGGTATTTCATTATGTTAACAGAATGTTTCCTAAAAGTTCAAACATGGTTACATTTACTTTCAATTCTGGTAATGTTCTAGGAACGTTCTCCAACTGGTTTGACATTGGGAATGTTCTCAAATTGTTCCAAGAACCTTAAGAAACAATGTTCTTCTGTGGAAATGTCAGTACTTCAGCCTAACGTTTCGTACAGATTTTCTAATGGTTCTATTTAAAGTAATGTTCTCAAATTGTTCAGAGATCTTTAAGAAAACTTTCCATAAAAAACTAAAGAAAACTTTAGTAACGTTCAGAGAATGTTCTAAGAATGTTATTTAAAAGCATACATTCCGTTCTCAAATGTTAAGAAAACTTTCCATAAAAACCACAAGAATACTTTAGTAATGTTCAGAGAACGTTCTAAGGATGTTATTTAAAAACATATACATTCCGTTCTCAGCATCAACAAAACTAGCTTGTTAAGTGTGTTCAAGTGTGTTGGCCGAGCCCACTAATTGGCCACGCCTGATCTTAATGAGTCTGCGTTTCCTTTGTAATGGGGTCTGTTTGAATAGACTAAAATGACAGCTTTGTATGCGTAAAAAACATTACATGCTAGCTCCATCCTGGTGGCGCAGTGGACTAATTCCATGGATAGACAACAGAAGTTTATAGGTTCAAATCTCACTGATGCCTTGTCACAATAAAAAAACAAATGTATTTGCATGATTAATGCCTAAGGATATGAATTTCCATGTGTCTTATCTGTGCTTGGAGTAAAAAAAAAGTTAACCTAAGCTACAAGTGTTATTGAAACATTCACTGAAGTTATTCAAAAACATCCAAATAACCTATAATTTCTGTTCTCAGAGCGTTTATAAAACCTCCCAGGAAAACTTTAAAGGAACCAGAGGTTCTGAGAACGTTTTACTATTGTTCCCTGAAAGTTTTCCTGGGAGGTTTTATTAATGTTCTGAGAATCTAAATTATAGGTTATTAAATAACGTTCTGAGAACATGTTTCAATAAGACTTTAATAACACTGCTAGCTTAGGTTAACTGTTTTGAACTCCAACCACAGATAGCAAACATGGACATTAATTTGCTTAAGCATTAATTATGCAAACACATTTCTTTTTTTATTGTGGCATGGTGTCAGTTAGATTTAAACCTATAATCATCTGTTCTCTATCCATGGAATTTGTCCACTGCACCACCAGGATGGAGCTAGCATGCCATATATATATATATACAGTGGGGAGAACAAGTATTTGATACACTGCCGATTTTACAAGTTTTCCTACTTACAAAGCATGTAGAGGTCTGTAATTTTTATCATAGGTACACTTCAACTGTGAGAGACGGAATCTAAAACAAAAATCCAGAAAATCACAATGTATGATTTTTAAGTAATTAATTAGCATTTTATTGCATGACATAAGTATTTGATACATCAGAAAAGCAGAACTTAATATTTGGTACAGAAACCTTTGTTTGCAATTACAGAGATCATACGTTTCCTGTAGGTCTTGACCAGGTTTGCACACACTGCAGCAGGGATTTTGGCCCACTCCTCCATACAGACCTTCTCCAGATCCTTCAGGTTTCGGGGCTGTCGCTGGGCAATACGGACTTTCAGCTCCCTCCAAAGATTTTCTATTGGGTTCAGGTCTGGAGACTGGCAAGGCCACTTCAGGACCTTGAGATGCTTCTTACGGAGCCACTCCTTAGTTGCCCTGGCTGTGTGTTTCGGGTCGTTGTCATGCTGGAAGACCAAGCCACGACCCATCTTCAATGCTCTTACTGAGGGAAGGAGGTTGTTGGCCAAGATCTCGCGATACATGGCCCCATCCATCCTCCCCTCAATATGGTGCAGTCGTCCTGTCCCCTTTCCAGAAAAGAATCCCCAAAGAATGATGTTTCATCCTCCATGCTTCACGGTTGGGATGGTGTTCTTGGGGTTGTATTCATCCTTCTTCTTCCTCCAAACACGGCGAGTGGAGTTTAGACCAAAAAGCTCTATTTTTGTCTCATCTGACCACATGACCTTCTCCCATTCCTCCTCTGGATCATCCAGATGGTCATTGGCAAACTTCAGACGGGCCTGGACATGCGTTGTCTTGAGCAGGGGGACCTTGCGTGCGCTGCAGGATTTTAATCCATTTTTTTTTACATTTTAGTCATTTTAGCAGACGCTCTTATCCAGAGCGACTTACAGTTAGCACATACATTATTTTATCGAACCCACAACCCTGGCGTTGCAAACACCATGCTCTACCAACTGAGCTACATCCCCTGCCGGCCATTCCCTCCCCTACCCTGGACGACGCTGGGCCAATTGTGCGCCGCCCCATGGGTCTCCCGGTCGCGGCCGGCTACGACAGAGCCTGGATTCGAACCAGGATCTCTAGTGGCACAGCTAGCACTGCGATGCAGTGCCTTAGACCACTGCGCCACTCGGGAGGTCCATGACGGCGTAGTGTGTTACTAATGGTTTTCTTTGAGACTGTGGTCCCAGCTCTCTTCAGGTCATTGACCAGGTCCTGCCGTGTAGTTCTGGGCTGATCCCTCACCTTCCTCATGATCATTGATGCCCCACGAGGTGAGATCTTGCATGGAGCCCCAGACCGAGGGGTGATTGACTGTCATCTTGAACTTCTTCCATGTTCTAATAATTGCGCCAACAGTTGTTGCCTTCTCACCAAGCTGCTTGCCTATTGTCCTGTAGCCCATCCCAGCCTTGTCCAGGTCTACACTTTTATCCCTGATGTCCTTACACAGCTCTCTGGTCTTGGCCATTGTGGAGAGGTTGGAGTCTGTTTGATTGAGTGTGTGGACAGGTGTCTTTTATACAGGTAACGAGTTCAAACAGGTGCAGTTAATACAGGTAATGAGTGGAGAACAGGAGGGCTTCTTAAAGAAAACCTAACAGGTCTGTGAGAGCCAGAATTCTTACTGGTTGGTAGGTGATCAAACACTTATGCCATGCAATAAAATGCAAATGAATTACTTAAAAATCATACAATGTGATTTTCTGGATTTTTGTTTTAGATTCCGTCTCTCACAGTTGAAGTGTACCTATGATAAAAATTACAGACCTCTACATGCTTTGTAAGTAGGAAAACCTGCAAAATCGGCAGTGTATCAAATACTTGTTCTCCCCACTGTATATATATATTTAAAACTCATACAAAGCTGTTCATTTTATTATATTCAAACAGACCCCATTTCAAAGGAAACAAGTAATCATTAAGATCAGGTGTGGCCAATTAGTGGGCACGGCCAATACACTTGAACACTCTTAACAAGATAGAGGATAGAGAGAGTTTTGTTGACACTGAGAACGGAATGTATATGTTATTAAATAACATTCTTTGAAAGTTACTAATGTTTTCTTCTTAATGTTCTGAGAACATGACTTTAAATAGAACCATGAGGAAACCTGCAGAAAACGCTATGCTGAAGTACTGAAATTCCTACCTAAGAAACATATGGTTCTCAGAACGTTATGTGCTAGCTGGGTATCCTGCACCATTCCCAGAACTTTGTGGGAAGATTGTATGCAAAAGGACCATAGGGCAACCAAACTCTCACCAAGCTCTAAGAAACGTATGGTTCTAAGAAGGTTATGTGCTAGCTTGGGAGCTACTGTGTCATCATTTGTAATATTCAAGGTTAGATTATATTTTAACATATTGACCTTCAACATTTCTGCATGGCCATTGGCCAGTAGATCAATGACTCAAGAGGCTCTCTCCCTGATAATGAAATGATCCCATTAGTTAGGCAGCTACTGTATCTGATGACATTAGTGTTAAGTACTGTGTTTCTAGACCATACACTTGACGGCCCTCTTAGTGTAGCTCGATGAAGACGTAAATCACAACCAGGGAAACTTACTGCTGTTGATTTGGCAATATGTGTGTGTGCGTGTGTGCGTGTGCGCATGTGTGTGTGACAGGAACCATATGCAAGAGCTGAGGCATCACAGTGGGAGCTGGCAGGGGAAGTAGCATCATACTGTATCTTTGACCTTCAGGATCAAGGTGGGAGGCTGGAGCACTGGAGCCAAGTCATACTGTAGCCAGGCTGGATGGAGGAGGAGACAGGCAGGACTGATGGAGGGAGGGAAAGAGAGGGGTTGGAAGGAGAGAGAGGAGGGGGGTTGGAAGGAGAGGATGGCGGTAGAGACGGAGCGAGGTAGAAACGGTGAGAGGAGAGAGAGGGAGTGAGAGAGAGACAGATGACTCCAAGACTTTCCATCTTCTATCTGACCTTGAGACATACATACTACTACTTGCACGCATGGAGGAATACACACACACACTGTAACCACAACTTAATGATGAGGTTATTGGAGCGTGAGAGAGAGAGAGAGAGAGAGAGAGAGAGAGAGAGGAAGAACATGGGAAGGCCATGAAGATTTCATGTGACTCTGTTTGCACCATGTACCAATGAATTATGGATCCATCAGACTTGATTGGTCACAGCCTCCAGAGGCACGCAGCTCTTTAATAATAATATGCCGTTTAGCAGACGCTTTTATCCAAAGCGACTTACAGTCATGCGTGCATACATTTTTTTGTGTATGGGTGGTCCCAGGGATCGAACCCACTACCTTGGCGTTACAAGCGCCGTGCTTTACCAGCTGAGCTACAGAGGACCACCCATTTTCCTATAGTCTTCATTATTTACCTATGCATGGTCCTGCTGCAGTAGTTGCCCATTTTTAAATATATATCAATTCAGGTAAGATGGAGTTTGTATGCTTGAATGCAATGCCTTGTATTAAAAATAAAGGTACATTAACACTTTACTTAATGCCGACAGGTACAATGCAAATAAAGTTTATTTGTTCCATACACAGATTCCCAGATGTTAAAGTAGGTGCAGTGAAATGCTTGTGTTTCTAGCTCCAGCAGTGCAGTAAATGTCTAAGGCCTAAATTCAATCAGACCCATCATTAACTGGTGATAGCCGACACCCACATAGCTGATGATTTGGCGGTGTCGGAGGTGGAACTGCGTTAGAGCTATCAAATCGGTGAGCAGCTGCTCTTGTGATCATTTTCACGAAGCCACACCTGTCCCTCTCGTGCTAGAAGTTCAGAACGATAAAGGGTATGCTATATAGAAATAATGACGCTCAAATTGAAAAATATTAAACAAAAGAATGAAGATTTCTATCAGGCTAATTGAGGTGTAGATTACATCTCACATTCCAGTGTTTGAGCTTGTAAACAAGGCTGCATTGGATTTCTCTTAATGCGACTCTGTGCAGCCAATGGCAATGTCCGCTTTAGGTATGATGCATCAGAAATGCGGATGTCGGCTAAAGCGGATCTGATTGAATCTGGCCCTAGTAGTACACTCCTAATACACAAACAATCTCAACAAGAAAAAAAGAAGAAAAAAAGAAGGTGAAACAAGAGATTAAGAAATATCACAACAAGTAATATAAGAATGAACAATGTCAGAGTCCGGAATATAAATACGTGGTGTGTAGACAGTATGGGCAATATACAGAAGAAGTAGGAAAAAAGGTATGTACAGCAGTAGTTATATAGGATGAGCTATGGGGAGAATACTGTATGTACAGCAGAAGTTATATAGGATGAGTTATGTGGAGAATACTATATGTACAGCGGTAGTTATATAGGATGAGTTATGTGGAGAATACTGTATGTACAGTGGTAGTTATACAGGATGAGCTATGTGGAGAATACAGTATGTACAGCAGTAATTATATAGGATGAGCTTTGTGGAGAATACTGTATGTACAGCGGTAGTTATACAGGATGAGCTATGTGGAGAATACAGTATGTATAGCAGTAGTTATATAGGATGAGTTATGTGGAGAATACTATATGTACAGCGGTAATTATATAGGATGAGTTATGTGGAGAATACTGTATGTACAGTGGTAGTTATACAGGATGAGCTATGTGGAGAATACAGTATGTACAGCAGTAATTATATAGGATGAGCTTTGTGGAGAATACTGTATGTACAGCGGTAGTTATACAGGATGAGCTATGTGGAGAATACAGTATGTATAGCAGTAGTTATATAGGATGAGTTATGTGGAGAATACTGTATGTACAGCGGTAGTTATATATGATGAGTTATGTGGAGAATACTGTATGTACAGCGGTAGTTATACAGGATGAGCTATGGGGAGAATACTGTATGTACAGCAGTAGTTATATAGGATGAGCTATGTGGAGAATACTGTATGTGCAGCAGTAGTTATATAGGATGAGCTATGTGGAGAATACTATATGTGCAGCAGTAGTTATATAGGATGAGCTATGTGGAGAATACAGTATCTCATGTGTGTATGTGTGTGTGTATATCCGGGGGGTTGGATAAAAAGCAGAAGACAAATCTCCATCTCACGTGGACTAATAAACTATAATAAAAGTATGTACATATAAAGTGGGTAATCAATTAGCTTAATTTTTCAGAGATCTAATTACATTTCAACAGAATAATGTTGCAGGAATGCTAATCTTATCTGTTTCTAACTACAGAAACGATTTCAGAACAACAAACATGATTTAAACATAATTAAAGTGACCAGTGTTAAATGTCTATGTAGTCTACATTTCGCAAGGACACTGCACTCGGTGGTGGCAGCTGCACTTGGTGGCAGCAGCTGCTGTTAAAGTCACACCCACTTTTCAAGATGTATTTTTTCTCTGATCAGTGTTTGTAGCTGAAAAGCTTTTAGTGGATTTTTGTCTCCATTTAACTTTGTTTCATCTGGCTGTGAACACATTGGACAATAGTGCAATATTGCACACAGAGTTTTTAAGGAGATATACTGTATAAAACAGGTCTGCTGAAACCTTTTAGGCCTACTTGGATATACCTGGGCACCCTACTCTGCACTGGCGCCTGCACTCAGGCATTTTCTTAGCAGACACCTGCCTACTGCTGCTTTCATCCTTCCACTTGACATTGTGTCTTGGATGTTTTTGAGCTACTGCCAAACTTGAACTCCACTTGGTTTAGCCCACTTGGATTTACTCTTTTTGACTCTCCCGCGGCCCGCTGTAGCACTTGCCTCCCTCCCGGCTTACACCGGCCTGTACTAGAAACGACATCCCCTCCAAGATTCTTCTCTCCTGTCTATCATTCTGGTAACACGGCTTCCGTTGCGTTGCTGTTTTGATGCGCCCCAGCATTTAATCTCATTGAGTGAGTCACACTCTCTCCTTGCTGTTGTTATGCTGGCGAGTTTTGTGCCTTGGTTGTGTTTATTGTGGGTCCTAGTGCTGGCTGGTGTCTAGTCTGTGGTTGGGTTCTGGCTTGCTGCCTACCATATAACTGTGGTGATCCTACAAACTGTGCGATTCAATCTAACTAACTATCACACTGTGGATTGATTTACTTTTAGCTGATTCCTCGCCAACCTACACTGAAGCAAAATATAAACGCAACATGCAACAATTTCAAAGATCTCACTGAGTTTCAGTTCATATAAGGAAATCAGCTCCAGTCTTAGATCTGCCATTGTTAGTTCAAAAGAGAAGCCCACTAGCAACCAAAGCCCTAGCAACCAAAGCCCTCTGCTCACCCAGTGCTTTTAGTTCACTTGTGAATTCCATAAACTTGAATACACCCTCGGTTTTCAAATCACGTAGAGGGCTTGGGCTGTTGCACGATAGCAACCAAAGCCCATGTAAGTCCGTTTATAACATTCCATCACTGGTTACTCTGAGAGTTCCCCATATTGACATTGGCTGCAGCCTCAGGCCTTATGGTGCTTACCTTGGAAAAGTAATTCCAATTTCTACTCCTTCCTCTATTAATAATTGGGATTGACCAAATGGGGCAGTTCTATGCAATCTTATAGCCATACCAAGTATATCAATATCAACCATCAGACAGGGCCTGCAACTAACCACCTATTGAACATAGCTTCTTTAAGTTGTAGACTCCATGTGAATTTAAAAATCGTAAAGGACTTGGGTTGATGCATCTGAACATTAGGAGCGTACTTCCTAAAATGGATTACATCAAGACCTGGGCTTTGCAGACGAATCCGGACATTCTGGATCTCTGGGGACATTCTGGACTCTGATATTAATATTGAGGGTTATAATGTGTTTAGAGTTGACAGACAGGATAGAGATGGTGGAGTGGCCATTCGTATTAAAAATAATATATCTGTGTCTTTACTGAAATCCATTTCCCTTACCATTTTTTTCCTGCTATCTTTAAGCCTTTGTCTGGGGAAAGATTTATCCATAACTGTTATAGGTGTCTACCGTCCTCCCTCAGCTAACCTTTGTGCACTCTGAGTTAACTAGCTTTTTGTCTTATTTTATTAAATCAGAAGTTATTATCCTGGGTGACCTAAATTATGATTGGGAAATGCAGGCTTCAGACAATCTAAAAGACATGTGTAATGAACTAAACCTAACCCAGCTGGTGACTAAGCCTAAAGGGCCCAACCTTAAAGATCCTTCAAAGTCAACTCTGATTGGTCTTATTTTAAAAATACACCAGAGAAATATGTTTCTACTGGTGTCTTCGCCCAAGACATTAGTGACTATTGCCCAGTTGTTTGTGTTAGAAATGTGAGAATACAAAAATCTAAGCATCGTGTCATCACAAAGAGGAACTTTAAAAACTTCAGTGAACAGGCTCTTTATTTTAGTGACCTTGATTGTATTTCAGCTATCCCTGAACCTGATTTAGCTTTGAGCCTTTTTGCAGATGTCTTCAATACTATTGTGGATAATCATATTCCCTTCAAAAAGGAATGGTTAAAGGTAGATCGAATGCCTGGTGTACTCTGGATGGATCAGAAGTAATTCATAAAAGAGATGATGCTTGGGTCAAGGCCAGGAACACAGGCTTAGGCCCGGACTGGCAAGCTTTTAAGCAACTGAGGAAACATTGCGTGAGACGAATCAGAAAGTCTAAATCTGTCTAAAGTATTATACAGTATAACCTCTATTTCGGATTGTAATGGCAACCCGGCTAAATTCTGGAAAACTGTCAAATCCTTGAAGGGTTCTACTTGCTCCTCTCTGCCACAACAAATTTATTCAGACACTGGCCTCATTATGAAAAAAATGCCATCATTGATGCATTTAATCATCATTTTATTTCAGCGGGCTATCGCTTTGAAATAACTTCTAAGCCTATTCACAATGACAATGAGCTGGATGCTGATAAGGGAAACTTGCTGAATGATCAGAGAAATTATAGTAAAAGCTTTTCTTTTAGGCTATTTACAGAAAAATACGTCCTGGATGTTTTGCTAGCAATAAACAACAAGAAATCCACAGGGCCCGACCACTTGAATCCTGGTCTGCTTAAGTGTGCAGTGCCCATCATTGTTTGCTCAATAACCCACACCTTTTATTTAACGTTTTTTGGAAATATTCTAAAAGTATGGAAATCAGCTCTTGTGCTGTCACTCCAAAAGGGCGGGGATAGTAGTGATCTTAATAATGATCAGCCCACTTCATGGCTTCCTTGTCTAGCTGAAATTCTTGAATCCTTGGTAAATGTACAACTTTGCTCTTTTTTATCTGAGAAATGTATTTTAAATGTAAACCAATCAGGGTTTAGGGTTTAGACCTGGGTATAGCACTATTACAGCAACCATTTTAGTTGTTAATGATCATGTCAATGCTTAGACACTAAAATTAAATGTGCTGCTTTGTTTGTGGACCTGTCAAAAGCTTTTTATACTGCTGATCTTGCTATTTTATTGAATAAGTTGTTCTCGATAAGCCTGAGCTCTGATGCCTGTTTATGGTTTACGATTATTTTAGTTTAAGTCAGGCCATTGTCTGAATTTCTTGAAGTACATAAAGATGTACCACAGGGGTCGATTTTGGGACCTGTTCTCTTCACTATTTATATAAACACCATTGGTCAATCTGTTAAAAATTGTAAACTTCCTCTATATGCGAATTATACTATTACAGTGGGGAAAAAAAGTATTTAGTCAGCCACCAATTGTGCAAGTTCTACCACTTAAAAAGATGAGAGAGGCCTGTAATTTTCATCATAGGTACACGTCAACTATGACAGACAAAATGAGAAAAAAAAATCCAGAAAATCACATTGTAGGATTTTTAATGAATTTATTGGCATATGATGGTGGAAAATAAGTATTTGGTCAATAACAAAAGTTTCTCAATACTTTGTTATATACCCTTTGTTGGCAATGACACAGGTCAAACGTTTTCTGTAAGTCTTCACAAGGTTTTCACACACTGTTGCTGGTATTTTGGCCCATTCCTCCATGCAGATCTCCTCTAGAGCAGTGATGTTTTGGGGCTGTCGCTGGGCAACACAGACTTTCAACTCCCTCCAAAGATTTTCTATGGGGTTGAGATCTGGAGACTGGCTAGGCCACTCCAGGACCTTGAAATGCTTCTTACGAAGCCACTCCTTCGTTGCCCGGGCGGTGTGTTTGGGATCATTGTCATGCTGAAAGACCCAGCCACGTTTCATCTTCAATGCCCTTGCTGATGGAAGGAGGTTTTCACTCAAAATCTCACTATACATGGCCCCATTCATTCTTTGCTTTACACGGATCAGTCGTCCTGGTCCCTTTGCAGAAAAACAGCCCCAAAGCATGATGTTTCCAACCCCATGCTTCACAGTAGGTATGGTGTTCTTTGGATGCAACTCAGCATTCTTTGTCCTCCAAACATGACGAGTTGAGTTTTTACCAAAAAGTTATATTTTGGTTTCATCTGACCATATGACATTCTCCCAATCCTCTTCTGGATCATCCAAATGCACTTCAGACGGGCCTGGACATGTACTGGCTTAAGCAGGGGGACACGTCTCGCACTGCAGGATTTGAGTCCCTGGCGGCGTAGTGTGTTACTGATGGTAGGCTTTGTTACTTTGGTCCCAGCTCTCTGCAGGTCATTCACTAGGTCCCCCCGTGTGGTTCTGGGATTTTTGCTCACCGTTCTTGTGATCATTTTGACCCCACGGGGTGAGATCTTGCGTGGAGCCCCAGATCGAGGGAGATTATCAGTGGTCTTGTATGTCTTCCATTTCCTAATAATTGCTCCCACAGTTGATTTCTTCAAACCAAGCTGCTTACCTATTGCAGATTCAGTCTTCCCAGCCTGGTGCAGGTCTACAATTTTGTTTTTGGTGTCCTTTGACAGCTCTTTGGTCTTGGCCATTGTGGAGTTTGGAGTGTGACTGTTTGAGGTTGTGGACAGGTGTCTTTTATACTGATAACAAGTTCAAACAGGTGCCATTAATACAGGTAACGAGTGGAGGACAGAGGAGCCTCTTAAAGAAGAAGTTACAGGTCTGTGAGAGCCAGAAATCTTGCTTGTTTGTAGGTGACCAAATACTTATTTTCCACCATAATTTGCAAATAAATTCATTAAAAATCCTACAATGGGATTTTCTGGATTTTTTTTTCTCAATTTGTCTGTCATAGTTGACGTGTACCTATGATGAAAATTACAGGCCTCTCTCATATTTTTAAGTGGGAGAACTTGCACAATTGGTGGCTGACTAAATACTTTTTTTCCCCACTTTATGTAGGCTATTGCCCCGACTGTGGATCTGGCTGTGTCAAAACTACAGTCAGATTTGATAGCTATTGCAGGAATCCCTTGCTGATGTAAAACCTGTGCTTAATATGGGCAAAACTAAATATGGGGGTGAGAGTGCAACTCAATATTAGGAAGGTATCCTTAATGTTTTTTGTATACTCAGTGTATATATTTGGGATATAATGTGTATATTTATGTTGTATATACAGGGCGCATTTGTAATAGAGACCTAGATCTCAATATGTCTTCCCTGTTAAAATAAAGGTGAAATACAAAGCAACAACATAGAAAACATAGGGCAGCAGTCTCTATACCAGGCGGTGTCAGAGGAAGGCCCTCAAAATTGTCAAAGACTCCAGCCACCCTAGTCATAGACTGTTCTCCCTGCTACCCCAACCCCACCCCATCTTTTTACGCTGCTGCTACTCTGTTAATTATTTATGCATAGTCACTTTAACTCTACCCACATGTACATATTACCTCAACTACCTCAACTAGCCGGTGCCCCCGCACATTGACTCTGCACCGGTACCACCCTGTATATAGCCTCCCTACTGTTATTCTATTTTACTTCTGCTCTTTTTTTCTCAACACTTTTTTTTGTTGTTGTTTTATTTTACTTTTTTATAAAAAAAAACACATGCATTGTTGGTTAAGGGCTGTAAGTAAGCATTTCACGGTAATGTCTACACCTGTTGTATTCGGTGCATGTGGCAAATAACATTTGATTTGATTTGATTTGATCTAAGGTGCAGGGTACCGGGTGGTAGCCGGCTAGTGACAGTGTCTAAGGTGCAGGGCAGGGTACCGGGCGCAGGCCGGCTAGTGATGACTGTTTAACAGTCTGACGGCCTGGAGATAGAAGCTATTTTTCAGTCTATATAATAATAATAATATGCCATTTAGCAGACGCTTTTATCCAAAGCGACTTACAGTCGTGCGTGCATACATTTTTGTGTATGGGTGGTCCCGGGGATCGAACCCACTACCTTGGCGTTACAAGCGCCGTGCTCTACCAGCTGAGCTACAGAGGACCACATATATGTCCCGGCTTTGATGCACCTGTGCTGTCTCCGCCTGCTAGATGGTAGCAGGGTGAACAGACCATGGTCCTTGATGATCTTCTTAGCCTTCCTTTGTCACTGGGTGCTGTAGATGTCCTGGTGGGCAGGCAGTGTGCCCCCGGTGATGCGGTAGGCTGACCACACCACCCTCTGGAGAGCCCTGGGGTTGCGGACGGTGCAGTTGCCGTACAAGGTGGTGATACAGCCCGACAGAATGCTCTGGGTGGTGCATCTGTAGAAATTTGTGAGGGTCTTAGGGGCCAAGTCAAATTTCTTCAGCCTCCTGAGGTTGAAGAGGCACTGTTGCGTATAGTCGTGTCGGTGTGGAGGGACCATGATGCAGTTATAATACTTGTCATGAGCATACGACCGCCTAATGTTACTGTAAAATATCGGGTTGCAATCAGAGTTTTTATCAGATGCTCCCTTCAGTAGGTGTTCCCATTCAAACACTGGATCATCCTTATCAACAATGGACGGAGATAAATCACAATGTACCTCAAAGGCGCCACCTGGTGACTTTGTGAAGAACAGCAACAACAGAGATGGGTGAATACAGTGGGGAGAGTAGAGTGCTCAGAATGTAGTGTACCTGTAGTAAAATTATACAAATGGGAGGAATATAATGAATATTCACCACACACACACACAAAACATTACCATAAAATGTGATTGAGCAGCTCTATGCTTCATTTACACATCTCTCTGTCAAACAGTGTCTCTTCAAGCACATGACAATTACCTTCGCTGTGTGTCGCTCAAATTCAATTTCCTGGAAGGCCGGAGCTGGAGAACAAAGGCCAGTAAAGATCCTTTGTGTTACAGTCCTTTCCTCAAAGTCATTATTCTGCCTTCCACTAGCTGAGTATTCCTTCTCCCTGACTCTAAAAAAGGGACCCATATCCCCATTCACCTCTCTCTCTCTCTCAATTCAATTCAATTTCAATTTAAGGGCTTTATTGGCATGGGAAACGTATGTTAACATTGCCAAAGCAAGTGAAATAGATAGTAAACAAAAGTGAAATAAACAATAAATATTAACAGTAAACATTACACTCAGAAGTTCCAAAAGAATAAAGACATTTCAAATGTCATATTATGTATATATACAGTGTTGTAACAATGTGCAAATAGTTAAAGTATAAATGGGAAAATAAATAAACATAAATATGGGTTCTATTTACAATGGTGTTTGTTCTTCACTGGTTGCCCTTTTCTTGTGGCAACAGGTCACAAATCTTGCAGCTGTGATGGCACACTGTGGTTTTTCACCCAGTAGATAAGGGAGTTTATCAAAATTGGGTTTGTTTTCGAATTCTTTGTGGATCGCTGTATTCTGAGGGAAATATGTGTCTCTAATATGGTCATACATTTGGCAGGAGGTTAGGAAGTGCAGCTCAGTTTCCACCTCATTTTGTGGGCAGTGTGCACATAGCCTGTCTTCTCTTGAGAGCCAGGTCTGCCTACGGCGGCCTTTCTCAATAGCAAGGCTATGCTCACTGAGTCTGTACATAGTCAAAGCTTTCCTTACGTTTGGGTCAGTCACAGTGGTCAGCTCTATAACTGATTCAAGTATTTCTAGCCAGATCCTAATTGGTATGTCAAATTTTATGTTCCTTTTGATGGCATAGAAGGCCCTTCTTGCCTTGTCTCTCAGATTGTTCACAGCTTTGTGGAAGTTACCTGTGGCGCTGATGTTTAGGCCGAGGTATGTATAGTTGTGTGTGCTCTAGGGCAACAGTGTCTAGATGGAATTTGTATTTGTGGTCCTGGCAACTGGACCTTTTTTGGAACACCAGTATTTTTGTCTTACTGAGATTTACTGTCAGGGCCCAGGTCTGACAGAATCTGTGCAGAAGATCTAGGTGCTGCTGTAGGCCCTCCTTGGTTGGTGACAGAAGCACCAGATCATCAGCAAACAGTAGACATTTGACTTCAGATTCTAGTAGGGTGAGGCCGGGTGCTGCAGACTGTTCTAGTGCCCTCGTCAATTCGTTGATATATATGTTGAAGAGGGTGGGGCTTAAACTGCATCCCTGTCCCACCCCACGGCCCTGTTGAAAGAAATTTGTGTGTTTTTTGCCAATTTTAACCGCACACTTGTTGTTTGTGTACATGGATTTTATAATGTCGTATGTTTTTCCCCCAATCCCACTTTACATCAATTTGTATAGCAAACCCTCATGCCAAATTGAGTCAAAAGCTTTTTTGAAATCAACAAAGCATGAGAAGACTTAGCCTTTGTTTTGGTTTGTTTGTTTGTCAATTAGTGTGTGCAGGGTGAATACGTGGTCTGTCGTACGGTAATTAGGTAAAAAGCCAATTTAACATTTGCTCAGTACATTGTTTTCACTGAGGAAATGAACTAGTCTGCTGTTAATGATAATGCAGAGGATTTTCCCAAGGTTGCTGTTGACGCATATGAATTTGTCTCGGGGTGATCAGTCCTTGGTTCCAAATATTGGGGAAGATGCCAGAGCTAAGGATGATGTTAAAGAGTTTAAGTATAGCTAATTGGAATTTGTGGTCTGTATATTTTATCATTTCATTGAGGATACCATCAACACCACAGGCCTTTTTGGGTTGGAGGGTTTGTATTTTGTCCTGTAGTTCATTCGATGTAATTGGAGAATCCAGTGGGTTCTGGTAGTCTTTAATAGTTGATTCTAATATTTGCATTTTTGATCATGTATATTTTTTTGCTGTTTGTTCTCTGTTATAGGGCCAAAAAGATTGGAGAAGTGGTTTACCCATACATCTCTGTTTTGGATAGATAGCTCTTCGTGTTGTTGTTTGTTTAGTGTTTTCCAATTTTCCCAGAAGTGTCTATGGATTCTTCAATTACATTGAGCTGATTTCTGACATGCTGTTCCTTCTTTTTCCGTAGTGTATTTCTGTATTGTTTTAGTGATTCACTATAGTGAAGGCATAGGCTCAGGTTTTCTGGGTCTCTATGTTTTTGGTTGGATAGGTTTCTCAATTTCTTTCTTAGGTTTTTGCATTCTTCATCAAACCATTTATCATTGTTGTTTCTTCAGTTTTCTGTTAGAGATTTTTAGATTTGATAGGGAAGCTGAGAGGTCAAATATACTGTTTAGGTTTTCTACTGCCAAGTTTACACCTTCACTATTACAGTGGAACATTTTGTCCAGGAAGTTGTCTAGAATGGATTGAATTTGTTGTTGCCTAATAGTTTTTTGATAGGTTTCGACACTACTTTCCTTCCATCTATAGCATTTCTTAATATTATTCAGTTCCTTTGGCTTTGATGCCTCATGATTGAGTATTGCTCTGTTCAAGTAGACTGTGAATTTGCTGTGGTCTGATAGGGGTGTCAGTGGGCTGACTGTGAACGCTCTGAGAGACTCTGGGTTGAGGTCAGTGATAAAGTAGTCTACAGTACTACTGCCAAGAGATGAGCTATAGGTGTACCTACCATAGGAGTCCCCTCAAAGCTTACCATTGACTATGTACATACCCAGTGTGCGATAGAGCTGCAGGAGCTGTGACCCGTTTTTGTTGGTTATGTTGTCGTAGTTGTGCCTAGGGGGGCATATGGGGGAGGGAATGCTGTCACCTCCAGGTAGGTGGTTGTCCCCCTGTGTGCTGAGGGTGTCAGGTTCTTGTCCAGTTCTGGCATTTAGGTCACCACAGACTAGTACATGTCCCTGGGTCTGGAAATGATTGATTTCCCCCTCCAGGATGGAGAAGCTGTCTTCATTAAAGTATGGGGATTCTAGTGGGGGGATATAGGTAGCACACAGGAGGACATTTTTCTCTGTTGAGATAATTTCCTTTTGAATTTCTAACCAAATGTAAAATGTTCCTGTTTTTATTCATTTAATAGAGTGAGTTAGGTCTGCTCTATACCAAATTAGCATAGCCCCTGAGTCCCTTCCCTGTTTCACACCTGGTAGTTTGGTGGATGGGACTACTAGCTCTCTGTAACCTAGAGGGCAACCAGTGGGTCCGTCTCCTCTATACCATGTTTCTTGTAGGATGACAATGTCTGTATTTCCGATTTCTTAGGTGAAGTCCAGATTCCTGCTCTTTAGGCCAAAGGCAGATGACCTTAGGCCTGGGATATTCCAGGATGAAATAGTGAAGGCTTTGTGTTCCATAAAGTGTCTAATGTTGTTGGTTGTGTGGTTTGGCCTCAGGCCAGTAATTGTGAGCAGAGCCTGCTGAGCATCTGGTACATGCCATTGGCTTGGGCTAGTGTAAGAGTGGGTGTTGGGCCTGTTTGCCTGCTCACGGCCTGGGCGTATGTGTGACTTTCATGTTGAGGCCCTCTTTGTGGAAGTGGGGGGCTTGGGGTGGTTAGGAGGGGCATAGGTCTGATCTGAGGGAGCCTAAATGGGGTGTGGGCATGGTTGACTTGGGGGGGTGTTAATTGGTGGGGGTGGGGGTGTAAATGTGGCTGATGGTGCTGTGGTCTGGATGTTGGTCCTCTCTGCGGGGGTCCTCTATGTGTAGGGCCTGGGGGAAGTCTGGGAGAGTGTCTCGCTGGTCTGGGTGGGGTGTCTGTTGATCTGTTGCTCCTGTGTGAGGTGTTGGGTCTGCGGTTGAGGCCGATATCCTTTAGGGTCCGGGCGAAGGTGGGCACTGCTCCCTTGTATAGGTGGACCTGGTCATAAAGGCTGTTCACGTCCAGGGTGGAGTGGTGGGCCAGGTAGACATTTGGTTTTGATGCACAATCACAGGTAATACTTGCGTTTACCCGCTGTATGGTAGCAGGGTGGAAGTATTTTCATGGTAGCAGGGTTGAGATAGCCACTTGTGCGTTGGGGAAAGTAGAAGAAGCTTTTTCTATCACTCCCTTGAGTGCTCTGGCCACCCTTTCCTGCTGTGTTCTCAGGACATTTGTGCCTGTGTGTATTATTATGTGGGTGGATGATCCTAGCCGGTCCTCAGACAGAAGGTCTAGGGCGCGCTGGGTGTTTGGACACCAGAGTTTAGACACTGTGTATTTTGGAAAAAGTTTATTTTCTTGTATGTATTTCCCGTTTGAGTCCATTAGGAGTACAATCTGTGGCTTGTGTATGTCCTCAGTGGGTGTTGGGGGGGTCGTCATGAGGGCTATCAGGGTGTCTGACAGGGGCTCAGAGGGGTTGGGGTCCCCAGTGCTTGGGGTTCTTCATTTGTTTGTCTGGCTGTGATGTCGAGGCTATGGTCAGGGTCTAGGGTGTTCTGTTCTGCTGCGCTGTCGAGACTTTGGCCAGGATCTGAGGTGGGCTGTTCTGCTGGCTTCTCTGCGGGGGTGGCCAGCTCTCTAATGGGTTGTTCTATGTCACCCGTCATCGTTCTCACCTTCTCCTCCAGCACTCTGATCATCTCCTCTAGTGCTCTGTTCTTCTGCTAAATGGCATATTATTATTATTATTATTATTCTCCTGCTCCTGCTCTTTCTCCTGTTTATGTTGTCTCACCACAGTCCAGAGTGCAGATATGTCTCTCTCTACCTCCAGCTCTCCAGGTCTAGTTAAGGGGGTGTTGTTGTGCTGGACTGTTGTCTGGGTCTGTGCTGACTAGAGTGTGTTCACCTGCTGCTCCAGCGCCACCTGCCTTACCTCCAGCTGGGTGAATTTATCCTTCATTTCAATGAGGGAGTAGTACTCTGTGCTGGGAAGTTGACTTTCCGCTTGGGGTTGCTCTGTGGGGTTATTTAATGAAGAGGTCTGGTCTGACCCACTCGGGGTGGTGGTATGTTTCTCAAGGGAGAGCTTCTCCTGTTGAGCTATTTCTTTGATTAGTTGAAAGTCCAGCTGGAACTGTTTGGTGTTGCCTTGAACCAAAACTGTTCCAGATTTATAGAGATTTATATTAGATGACTCAGAGTCCTCATTGTCCAGTATCCTGAGTTCCCACCCATCGCTAACACCCCCCCCCCCTCTTAACAGAGGGGTAGTGTGCTAGTATAGCACTGTGCCATGCCAGGGGATGGTCTGTGTGGAAGATAAGGTTGCTTATGTTCCCATTTTTATAAAAATCAGCAAAAAGTGTCTCCTGATTTTCCATAAGGAAATTCATTTTGTACTCTTTTCGTGGGGGGCTTCTAAGGCCTCTCCATTTGGTTGGGGTAGACTGTGCAACTCTCCTGCCATTGTTGGGCTCAAGGGCTTTGACACCTCTCACTTCACACGTCAGTGCTAATTGAAATTGTATCTCTTTGTACTAGCAAGCTTGGTAGCCTTAGCATTCAGTCCTTATAAAGTAAAATATATCATTGTAATGTATTTTTCTTCTTGGTTATTGAAAGTAAAAAGTAGCTTCAAACTAAACATTACTCACTCAGTTCCAGGTTGGATGGTGTTTTCAAGTTTCTGTTTGTTTGCCAGAGCATTTGCTGTATAGTTTGGGAATAGTAATAGGTAGATATCCAGGTAATTCCGTCCAAAATCAGGTTGTAGGTTTGGAGTTTTGGTTAGGAATGAAGGTTATGTTGTGGAGGGTAGCATCCTGTATATGTCCCTGCCAAAAAATCCCACTTTATCTACCTCTAAATCTATATTTGTTGTGAAAAATGCAGGAGCAATGTCTTTGAGCTCTCTCTCTCTCTCTCTCTCTCTTCTCTCTCTCTCTCTCTCTCTCTCTCTCTCTCTCTCTCTCTCTCTCTCTCTCTCTCTCTCTCTCTCTCTCTCTCCTCTCTCTCTCTCTCTCTCTCTCTCTCTCTCTCTCTCTCTCTCTCTCTCTCTCTCCTCTCTCTCTCTCTCTCTCTCTCTCTCTCTCTCTCTCTCTCTCTCTCTCTCTTAAATAATGCAATTATTGAGACATTAATGAGTGGAGTAAAGGATTGTCATTATCGTCATTATTCAAGAGAGAGAAAGAGATTGGACAGACAACTCAGCCCCTCTATAGTCAACTACGTTACAACTGAAAATTGGTTTTAGAGAAGCAATTACATTTGCATCATAAACAACTTCTATAGGGCTCTTCAGTGGATGCTCTTCAATAATAATGAGTTGTATAACCAGTAACCCACTGCATATGTTACTCAGGTGAAAATTGAATTATTAAAAGGCAGAGGATCCAGTTGTTATAGATTGTATTGTGTTGGAGGAACGCATACACGGCAACGCACATGCATACACGGGCACACACGTGCACAAGGATAGTAAAACCAAACCGCATTCATGCACACACACACACACACACACACACGCACACACACACACACACACACACACACACACACACACACACACACACACACACACACACACACACACACACACACACACACACACACACACACACACACACACACACACACACACACACACACACGTAGATGGAGTCGGCTGATGGCGCTGATAGATGGCGCTGATAGACAAGTCCTTTTGTTCACTCAACCTAGAATACCTCACAATCAAGTGCCGACTGCATTACCTCCCAAGATAATTATCTTTGGTTATTGTCACAGCGGTGTATATTCCCCCTCAAGCTGATACCACGACTGCCCTCAAGGAACTACACTGGACTTTGTGCAAACTGGAAACCTCATATCCTCAGGCCGCATTTATTCTAGCAGAGAATTTTAACAAAGCAAATCTGAGGAAAACGCTACCGAAGTTCTATCAACACATTGCCTGTAGTACTCGCGCTTCAAAAACTCTCAACCATTGTTACTCTCCCTTCTGGGATAGCTACAAGGCCCTCTCCCGCCCTCCCTTCAGCAAATTAGATCACGACTCCATTCTGCTCCTCCCTTCCTATAGGCAGAAACTCAAACAGGAAGTACCCGTGCTAAGGTACATTCAACACCGGTCTGACCAATCGGAATCCATGCTTCAAGATTGTTTTGATCACGCGGACTGGGATATGTTCCGGATTGCCTGAGAATAACATTGATATATACACTGACAAGGTGACCGAGTTCATAAGGAAGTGTATACGGGATGTTGTTCCCATTGTGATGATTAAAACGAACCCAAACCAAAACCGTGGATAGATGCCAGCATTCGCGCAAAATGTAAAGTGTGAACCACTACATTTCACCACGGCAAGGTGACTGGGAATATGGTTGAACACAAACAGTCCAGTTATGCCCTCCGTAAGGCAATCAAACAGTACAGAGACAAAGTGGAGTCGCAATTCAGCGGCTCAGAGTATGTGGCAGGGACTCCAGACAATCACAGATCACAAAGGGAAAACCAGCCACGTTGTGGACAACGATGTCTTGCTCCCGGACAAGCTAAACATCTTCTTCGCCCGCTTTGAGGATAACACAGTGCCACAACGCGGGCCGCTCCCGAGGACTGTGGGCTCTCGTTCTCCGTGGCCGATGTGAGTACGACATTTAAGCGTGTTAACCCTCACAAGGCTGCAGGCCCATAAGGTATCCCTAGCCACGTCCTCAGAGCATGCTCAGACAAGATGACTGGAGTGTGTATGGACATATTCAATCTCTCCCTATCCCAATCTGCTGTCCCCACTTGCTTCAAGATGTCCACTATTGTTCCTGTTCTTAAGAAAGCAAAGGTAACTGAACTAAATGACTATCGCCCTGTAGCACTCACTTCGGTCATAATGAAGTGCTTTGAGAGGCTAGTTAAGGATAATATCACCTTCACCTTACTTGACACCCTAGACCCACTGCAATTTGCATACAGCCCCAATAGATCCACGGACGATGCAATCGCCATCACACTGCACTCAGCCCTATCCCATCTGGACAAGAGGAATACCTATGTAAGAATGCTGTTCATTGACTACAGCTCAGCCTTCAACATCATAGTACCCTCCAAGCTCATCATTAAGCTTGGCGCCCTGGGTCTGAACCTCGCCCTGTGCAACTAGGTCCTGGACTTCATGACGGGCCGCCCGCAGGTGGTGAAGTTAGGTAACAACACCTCCACTTCGCTGATCCTCAACACATGGGCCCCACAAGGGTGCGTGCTCAGTCCCTCCTGTAATCCCTGTTCACCAATGACTGAGTGGCCACGCATAACTCCAAGTCAATCATCAAGTTTGCAGACAATGCAACAGTGGTAGGCCTGATCACCAACAATGACGAGACAGCCTACAGGGAGGAGGTGAGGGCCCTGGCGGAGTGGTGCCAGGAAAATAACCTCTACCTCAATGTCAACAAAACAAAGGAGCTGATCGTGGACTTCAGGAGACAGCAGAGGGAGCACGCCCCCATCTACATCGACGGGGCCACAGTGGAGAAGGTAAAAAGCTTCAAGTTCCTCTGTGTACACATCACTGACAATCTGAAATGGTCCACCCACACAGACAGTGTGGTGAAGAAGGCACAACAGCGCCTCTTCAACCTCAGGAGGCTGAAGAAATTTGGCTTGGCCCCTAAGACCCTCACAAACTTTTACAGATGCACTATTGAGCGCATCCTGTCAGGCTGTATCACCACCATTTATGGCAACTGCACTGCCCGCAACCGCTGGGCTCTCCAGAGGGTTGTGCGGTCTGCCCATTGCATCACCAGGGGCACACTGCCTGCCCTCCAGGACATCTACAGGACACCCGATGTCACAGGAAGGCCAAAAAGATCATAAAAGACATCAGCCACCCAAGCCACAGCCTGTTCACCCCACTATCATCCAGAAGGCAAGGTCAGTACAGGTGAATCAAAGCTGGGACCGAGAGACTGAAATACAGCTTCTATCTCAAGGCCATCGGACTGTTAAATAGTCAACACTAGCCGGCCTCCATCAAGTACCCTGCCCTGAACTTAGTCACTGTCACTAATTGACTACCACCCGGTTACTCTACCATACCTTAGAGACTGCTGCCCCATGTACATAGACATGGAACACTGGTCACTTTGATAATGGAACACTGGTCACTTTAATAATGTTTACATACTGTTTTATTCATTTCATATGTACAGTGCATTCGGAAAGTATTCAGACCCCTTGACCACATTTTGTTGCATTACAGCCTTCTTATTAAATTGATTAAATTGTTTATTATCCTCACAAATCTACACACAATACTCCATAATGACAAAGCGAAAACAGGTTTTTAGAATTTTTTGCAAATGTATTAAAAATAAAAAACAGAAAAAACGTATTTACATAAGTATTCAGACCCTTTGCTATGAGATTCGAAATTGAGCTCATGTGCATCCTGTTTCCATTGATCATCCTTGAGATGTTTCTACAACTTGATTGGAGTCCACCTGTGATAAATTCACTTCATTGGACATGATTTGGAAAGGCACACACATGTCTATATAAGGTCCCACAGTTGACAGTGCATGTCAGCGCAAAAACCAAGCCATGAGGTCGAAGGAATTGTCCATATAGCTCAGAGACAGGACTGTGTCGAGGAACAGATCTGGGGAAGAGTACCAACACATTTCTGCAGCATTGAAGGTCCCTCTATCATTCTTAAATGGAAGAAGTTTGGAACCACCAAGACTCTTCCAAGAGCTGGCCGCACAGCCAAACTGAGCAATAAGGGGAGAAGGGCCTTGGTCAGGGAGGTGACCAAGGACCCCATGGTCACTCTGACAGAGCACCAGAGTTCCTCTGTGGAGACGGGAGAACCTTCCCGAAGAACAACCATCTCTGCAGCACTCCACCAATCAGGCCTTTATTGTAGAGTGGCCAAACGGAAGCCACTCCTCAGTAAAAGGCACATGACAGCCCGCTTGCTGACCTTCTAGTCAGAGTTGCAAAGAAAAAGCCATATCTCAGACTGGCCAATAAAAAGAAAAGATTAAGATGGGCAAAAGAACACAAACAATGGACTTCTTTGCAACTCTGCCTAGAAGGTCAGCATCCCGGAGTCGCCTCTTCACTGTTGACGTTGAGATTGGTGTTTTGCGGGTACTATTTAATGAAGCTGCCAGTTGAGGACCTGTGAGGCGTCTGTTTCTCAAACTAGACACTCTAATGTATTTGTCCTCTTGCTCAGTTGGGCACCGGGGCCTCCCACTCCTCTTTCTATTCTGGTTAGAGCCAGTTTGCGCTGTTCTGTGAAGGGAGTAGCACACAGCGTTGTACGAGATCTTCAGTTTCTTGGCAATTTCTTGCATGGAATAGCCTTCATTTCTCAGAACAATAATAGACTGACGAGTTTCAGAAGAAAGTTATTTGCTTCTGGCCATTTTGAGCCTGTAATCAAACCCACAATTGCTGATGCTCCAGATACTCAACTAGTCTCAAGAAGGCCAGTTGTATTGCTTCTTTAATCAGCACAACAGTTTTCAGCTGTGCTAACATAATTGCAAAAGGGTTTTCTAATGATCAATTAGCCTTTTAAAATGATAAACTTGGATTAGCAAAAATAACGTGCCATTGGAACACAGGAATGATGGTTGCTCATAATGGGCCTCTGTACGCCTATGTAGATATTCCATAAAAAATCAGCCGTTTCCAGCTACAATTTACAACATTAACAATGTCTACACTGTATTTCTGATCAATTTGATGTTATTTTAATGGACAAAATAATTGCTTTTCTTTCGAAAACAAGGACATTTCTAAGTGACCCCAAACTTTTGAACGGTAGTGTATATACATACATACATACATACATACATACATACATACATACATACATACATACATACATACATACATACATATATGATGGGATGTATAGACATTATGGAGAGTATGTGGATAGAATATTTAGTATATCTGTAGAATACGTAGGATAGGAAAGTATATATATATATATATATATATATATATATATATATACAGCAATAGTTTAATAGGATGGCCTGGACTAGAATACAGTATATACAGTGCATTCGGAAAGTATTCAGAACCCTTTACTTTTTCCACATTTTGTTACGTTACAGCCTTATTCTAAAATGGAGGAAATTGTGTTTTTTTCCCTCATCAATCTACACACAATGCCCCATAATGACGAAGCAAAAACTGTTTTTTTAAGTTTTTTTGCAAATGTATTAAAAATAAAAAAACGGAAAAATCACATTTACGTAAGTATTCAGACCCTTTACTCAGTACTTTGTTGAAGCACTATTGGCAGCGATTACAGCCTCGAGTCTTCTTGGGTATGATGCTACAAGCTTGGCACACCTGTATTTGGGGAGTTTCTCCCATTCTTCTCTGCAGTTACTCTCAAGCTCTGTCAGGGTAGATGGAGAGCGTCTCTGCACAGCTATTTTCAGGTCTCTCCAGAGATGTTCAAGTCCGGACTCTGGCTGGGCCACTCAAAGACATTCAGAGACTTGTCCTGAAGCCACTCCTGCGGCATCTTGGCTGTCTGTGTGCTTAGGCACGTTGTCCTGTTGGAAGGTGAACCTTACATTTACATTTTACATTTTAGTAATTTAGCAGACGCTCTTATCCAGAGCGATTTACAGTTAGTGAGTGCATACTTTATTTAATTTTTTATACTGGCCCCCCGTGGAAATCGAACCCACAACCCTGGCGTTGCAAACACCATGCTCTACCAACTGAGCTTCATCCCTGCCGGCCATTCCCTCCCCTACCCTGGACGACACTGGGCAAATTGTGCACCGCCCCATGGGTCTCCCGGTTGCGGCCGGCTACGACAGAGCCTGGACAACCTTCACCCCAGTCTGATGTCCTGAGCACTCTAGAGCAGGTTTTCATCAAGGATCTCTCTGTACTTTGCTCCGATCATCTTTCCCTCAATCCTGACTAGTCTCCCAGTCCCTGCCGCTGAAAAACATCCCCACAGCATGATGCTGCCACCACCATGCTTCACCGTAGGGTTGGTGCCAGGTTTCCTCCAGACATGATACTTGGCATTCAGGCCAAAGAATTCAATCTTGGTTTCATCAGACCAGATAATCTTGTTTCTCATGGTCTGAGAGTTCTTTAGGTGCCTTTTGGCAAACTCCAAGTGGGCTGTCATGTGCCTTTTACTGAGGAGTGGCTTCCGTCTGGCCACTCTACAATAAAGGCCTGAATGGTGGAGTGCTGCAGAGAAGGTTGTTCTTCTGGAAGGTTCTCCCATCTCCACAGTGGAACTCTGGTGCTCTGTCAGAGTGACCATGGGGTCCTTGGTCACCTCCCTGACCAAGGCCCTTCTCCCCTGATTGCTCAGTTTGGCTGTGCTACCAGCTCTAGGAAGAGTCTTGGTGGTTCCAAACTTCTACGGACAATTCCTTCGACCTCATGGCTTGGTTTTTGCTCTGACATGCACTGTCAACTGTGGGACCTTATATAGACAGGTGTGTGCCTTTCCAAATCATGTCTAATCAATTGAATTTACCACAGGTGGACTCCAATCAAGTTGTAGAAAAATCTCAAGGATGATCAATGGAAACAGGATGCACATGAGCTCAATTTCGAATCTCATAGCAAAGGGTCTGAATACTTATGTAAATAAGGTATTTTTTATTTTTAATACATTTGCAAAAAATTCTAAAAACCTGTTTTCGCTTTGTCATTATGGGGTATTGTGTGTAGATTGATGAGGATAATTTAGATTGATAATAACAATTTAATCAATTAATAATAACGTGCCATTGGAACACAGGACTGATGGTTGCTGATAATGGGCCTCTGTACTTCTATGTAGATATTCCATAAAAAATCTGCCGTTTCCAGCTACAATAGCCATTTAGAACATTAACAGTTTCTACACTCTATTTCTGATCAATTTGATGTTATTTTAATGGACAAAAAAAATGCTTTTCTTTCGAAAACAAGGACATTTCTAAGTGACCCCAAACTTTTGAACGGTAGTGTATGTATATATACAGTGAGGGAAAAAAGTATTTGATCCCCTGCTGATTTTGTACATTTTCCCACTGACAAAGACATGGTCAGTCTATAATTTTAATGGTAGGTTTATTTGAACAGTGAGAGACAGAATAACAACAACAAAATCCAGAAAAACGCATGTCAAAAATGTTATAAATTGATTTGCATTTTAATGAGGGAAATAAGTATTTGACCCCCTCTCAATCAGAAAGATTTCTGACTCCCAGGTGTCTTTTATACAGGTAACGAGCTGAGATTAGGAGCACACTCTTAAAGGGAGTGCTCCTAATCTCAGTTTGTTACCTGTATAAAAGACACCTGTCCACAGAAGCAATCAATCAATCAGATTCCAAACTCTCTACCATGGCCAAGACCAAAGAGCTCTCCAAGGATGTCAGGGACAAGATTGTAGACCTACACAAGGCTGGAATGGGCTACAAGACCATCGCCAAGCAGCTTGGTGAGAAGGTGACAAGAGTTGGTGCGATTACTCGCAAATGGAAGAAACACAAAATAACTGTCAATCTCCCTCGGCCTGGGGCTCCATGCAAGATCTCACCTTGTGGTTGCAATGATCATGAGTATGGTGAGGAATCAGCCCAGAACTACACGGGAGGATCTTGTCAATTATCTCAAGGCAGCTGGGACCATAGTCACCAAGAAAACAATTGGTAACACACTACGCCGTGAAGGACTGAAATCCTGCAGCGCCCGCAAGGTCCCCCTGCTCAAGAAAGCACATATACAGGGCCGTCTGAAGTTTGCCAATGAACATCTGAATGATTCAGAGGAGAACTGGGTGAAAGTGTTGTGGTCAGATGAGACCAAAATCGAGCTCTTTGCCATCAACTCAAATCGCCGTGTTTGGAGGAGGAGGAATGCTGCCTATGACCCCAAGAACACCATCCCCACCGTCAAACATGGAGGTGGAAACATTATGCTTTGGGGGTATTTTTCTGCTAAGGGGACAGGACAACTTCACAACATCAAAGGGACAATGGACGGGGCCATGTACCGTCAAGTCTTGGGTGAGAACCTCATTCCCTCACCCAGGGCATTGAAAATGGGTTGTGGATGGGTATTTCAGCATGACAATGACCCAAAACACACGGCCAAGGCAACAAAGGAGTGGCTCACGAAGAAGCACATTAAGGAACTGGAGTGGACTAGCCAGTCTCCAGACCTTAATCCCATAGAAAATCTGTGGAGGGAGCTGAAGGTTCGACTTGCCAAACGTCTGCCTCGAAACCTTAATGACTTGGAGAAGATCTGCAAAGAGGAGTTGGACAAAATGTGTGCAAACCTGGTGGCCAATTACAAGAAACGTCTGACCTCTGTGATTGCCAACAAGGGTTTTGCCACCAAGTACTAAGTCATGTTTTGCAGAGGGGTCAAATACTTATTTCCCTCATTAAAATGCAAATCAATTTATAACATTTTTGACATGCATTTTTCTGGATTTTTTTGTTGTTATTCTGTCTCTCGCTGTTCAAATAAACCTACCATTAAAATTATAGACTGATCATGTCTTTGTCAGTGGGCAAACATACAAAATCAGCAGGGGATCAAATAATTTTTTCCCTAACACTGTATATATATATATAAATATATATATATATATATATATATATAGATATATATATATATATATATATATATATATATATATATATATATATATATACATATATATACAGTACCAGTCAAAAGTTTGAACAAACCTACTCATTCAAGGGTTTTACTTAATTTTTACTATGTTCTACATTGTAGAATAGTGGTGAAGACATCAAAACTATGAAATAATACATATGGAATCATGTAGTAACAAAAAAACGTGTTAAATAAATTAAAATATATTTTATATTTGAGTTTCTTCAAAGTAGACACTCTTTTCCTTGATGACAGCTGTGCACTACATGATTTCTGCACTACACTGGTACTGTCTATATATACAGTATATATGCATATATAGTACCAGTCAAAAGTTTGGACACACCTACTCATTCCAGGGTTTTTCTTTATTTGTACTATTTTCTACATTGTAGAATACAAGTGAAGACATCAAAACAACTGTTATTTGAAATGCATTCCAGTTGACTACCTCATGAAGCTGGTTGAGAGAATGCCAAGCGTGTGCAAAGCTGTCATCAAGGCAAAGGGTGGCTTCTTTGAAGAATCTAAAATCTAAAATATATTTTGATTTGTTTAACACTTTTTTGGTTACTATATGATTCCATGTGTGTTATTTCATAGTTTTGATGTCTTCACTATTATTTTAGAATGTAGAAAATAGTAAAAATAAAGAAAAACCCTTGAACGAGTAGGTGTGTCCGAACTTTTGACTGGTTCTGTATATATACTGGACTCCGGACTCCGACATTGCTCGTCCTAATAATATGTATTTCTTAATCCCATTCTTGTACTTTTAGATTTGTGTTTATTGTTATAAATTGTTAGATATTACTGCAACGTTGGAGCTTGGAACACAATCATTTCGCTACACACGTAATAACATCTGCTAAATATGTGTATGCGACCAATAAAATGTGATTTGACACACACACACACTCACACACGCACACGCACACACACACACACACGCACACGCACACGCACACGCACACGCACACACACACACACACACACACACAGCTTGTATTTAGAGTGTGAAAAGCTTCTTCATGTTAAAAGCCTTTAAGTGCATATAAAGGACACCCCAGTTCCTAGCTGTTCCACATTTTCCCATTGACCGCTATCCCCTTGTTACACACACATGCACGCACACACACACTGTGGGCCATTTGATTTCCCTCTCTCAAACATGCGCACACACATATTTTAGCCGCAGTGTGTGTGTGTGTGTGTGTGTGTGTGTGTGTGTGTGTGCGTGACAGACGCAGGTTGGTGTTAAGTCAAGGAGAGATTGTGTGTGTGAGTGAGGGAGACAGGGAGATTGATGGTGAGGGATATCTAACACATCCACTGAGAGATATCTCCATAGATTACTGTCTACTCACATCATCCATATGAAACAACACCCACACACACACACACACGCACACACACACACACACACATACAGGCAAACACACACACACTTTTTTCCTTCTTTTATCTATTTTAGCCTACATCACATCATTTGTGTCAATAACAAGCTTCCACTGGGTGGCGGACTAGAGCTGGTTTCAGAAAGGCTATGGTTGCATTTTCATGTACAGGTAACACCCTTCCCTTTGGGGCTCTAGTGAAAACGAATGCACTGCTAGAGAATAGGGTGTCATTAGAGACTTGGCCTTCTGTCATGAGCAGCTCTCTGTACTCCAGGCCAGGACAGAAATGTCTCTATCTCAACACCATTACCTGCTAGTGCTGCCATTACCTGGCTACCTCTGTCTCATAAAACAGCCATCACTCTTTCACTGTCTCCATTACCTTCTGGGAGAGGAGAGGTGCTCCTGACTCTCAGCCAGGGCTGGGGCTACGCCAGAGAGAGAGAGAGAGGGAGAGGGAGAGAGAGATTCCATGCTGCCTGGTTTTTAATCAAACAAGCATGCACACATGCACTCACGCACGAACACACAGAGCTGAGGAAACACACACGTCCTTCCTCCAGACATATGAGTGTTGTTGTGACTCATGGGGCTGTTGGTGTGTTTTCTCCACCGAATCATAGTTTATTACTTTTCCCTCACCCTCTCCTGTCTGTCACTCTGTAACTGGAGGTGTCTGTTTGTGTATGCATGCCTGCGTCCATATGTGCATGCGTATTTGTGTGTGTTGTAGTTTAGTTTCTGTTTGAAGAAGGGCAGTGACAGACAGAGAGGCGTAATGTCTGTTGTCATTCAGTTGAACCTGATACAACTTGGCTTTTCATTGTGCTTGTTGAATTCCCACAGACACCCCAGGGAAGTCTACACTACAGCAGCTCTCCTCATAATTCAATAATCGCTGATGGATTGAATTTAGCCCGGTGTTTATGAATACACTCAGAATACTATTTGTGGCTGAAAATAACAACATTCACAGCTACAGAATTGCCCTCAGCATATTTTGTCTCAGTTAGTCCCAAAAAACATAATGAAATTATAGTTTTTTTGGGAGCCAGAGAAGGAAATTCATTGTTGTTGTTATGTTGTTTCATTGTGTACCATTATTGTTTTTATTAACTCAGTGTTTGAGTGGGCTGTGGTTATTTCTCCAGGGAGAGTTCTACTAGTGGCCAGCAGGTGTCACTGTGGTACAGAGGCAGACTGGTCACACAGAGTGGAGGAACGCAATTACTACAACTGCAGAAGGTAACTGTTAGTGACAGTGAGGCTGGCTCTGGCTCTCTATGTGTGTGAGTGTGTGTGTGTGCATGTGTGTGCGTGTGTGTGTGGTTGCGTGTGTTTGTGTGTGCGTGTATGAGTGTGTGTGTGTGTACACTCTGTAGCCGGCCGATGATCCCACCCCTGTGGTTTAGTGATTATTAGCTTCAGGCTAGAGAGACACACTCCGTCTGTTCTTCAGCCTCTTGCTCAATGTGTTAATCTGATTCCTGGTAATAAGAACACACACTGTACACCTGCATGGTGAGAGACAGTGGGAGTGTGTGTGAGACAGAGTCTGTCTGTCTGTGTGACTGTTTGTGTTTGTGTCAGTGGCGGTCGGTTCGGTTTGATGAGGGAGGACCAACATTTTTTTTATGAACATGGCCTTATTTCTATTACAGCATATTGGATGACTGTCATTCATATTCCATTCACCCAGCTCAATTTAACATCGATAAGTTTAGGCTACTACATGATACTCACATTTTCCCTATACCCAACATGAGGCTGCTACAACTTAACCTATGAGTAATAGTTTACAATGTAGGTGCACATGTCGAGATAAATTTGAGTAATCAAGGTGACAGACATTGACACACTAAATACAGCCTTGCACAATCTTGCCTGCATCTAGCTGATCTGGAGTGTAATCATTAGTCCAACAGTTGCAAACGAGAGTTCCTATTGGACAAATTCAGGTATATTTATCCCTGTTTCATTCCGTTTGCTTCCATTAAAGTTTTTTTTTTCTCAATAGAATCGGTGGAATTAATACACCCCTAATCACACGCAAACAAAGTTCACTTTCATAGCAGCCAGATCGTTGTATAATTCCTTCTCGCATCTATGCGCTCTCCTCCTCTCACCTTTCCCTTCACTTGTGGACTTCAGTGCACAACACAGCAGCTGTCTGTGACCAGGTGAAAACATCTTTCCAAGCCAAACCTTCATATCATAACCGCTAACCGCTACACACAGCCTACATTGTTGTCACCATATTAGCTAAAGTCAAGTCAACAACATAGCTACTAGAACTAAAGCGTTAGTAAACCAGCTACAATCATGCAGTACAGTGTACAGTTAGCAAGCAGTATAGCAGTTACATCAGCGGGCCCCGGTTGCAATAAATTAATATAACCAAATGCTTACCATGACTTCGAAGAGTTCCAGTGTTGGATAGCCATAGCTAGCTATGTAACATAGCATCCCTCTCTGTTTGAGCCGGGTGTCTGAGTAGGCTAACCTAGCTAGCTGCATTCCCTGGCTAAGTAAGTGAAAGTGAAAAAAATACAAAATATAGCTAGCTCTCTCCCCCTCTCTCTCTATTGCTTCTCCTTCATTTTGAAAAACTCTTCAACTATTGTCTTTCTCTCTCTTTGAGTCAACTACTCACCACATTGTATGCACTGCAGTGCTAGCTAGCTGTAGCTTTCAGTACAAGATTAATGGTCTGATCCTTTGATTGGGTGGGGTCTGATCCTTTGATTGGGTGGCAACATGCCAGTTCATGCTGCAAGAGCTCTGATAGGTTGGAGGACGTGCTCCAGAAGTTGTCATAATTACTGTGGAAGTCTGTGGAAGGGGGTGAGAACCATGAGCCTCCTAGATTTTGTATTGAAGTCAATGTACCCAGAAGAGGATGGAAACTAGCTGTCCTCCGGCTACACAATGTGTCATGACTTCCTCCGAGGCTGCCTCCTCTCCTTGTTCGGGCAGGCTTCGGCGTTCGTCGTCAACGGCCTTCTAGCCACTGCTGGTCCTCATCTCATCATTCCATTTGTTTTGTCTTGTTGATTACACACACCTGGTTCATATCCCCTCATCAGTACCTGTATAGGTGTTCCCTCTGCCCCCTTGCCTTTGTGTGTAATTGTTTATTGTGAGGTTAGTGAAGCTCGGTGGAGCTCCTTGTATTTTGTATCGCCATGTTTATTTTCCCCATGTGTCTTGTTGGTTCCAGTGCGACTGTTTTGACGCTATACTGCGTAACTCTGTATTCCGGAATAAATCCTGTTATTCTGTGATTTACCCTCCTGCGCCTGACTTCTTCAAATCACCCATCACAGAATCACACATACCCGCCTTGGAGTCAGCAGGCGAGGAGCACATACCTGGAGTCGTGGCACGGGTCCGGGAGCATTTGATGATGCTAGCCAGCTTGGGAGAAGCGATGGATCGGGTTCTCCAGGTCGTCCAACACCTGGAGAGGAGAGGACCCGATCTGTCGGGACCAGCTGGGCGACCGAATCCAGCCACCCACACCCAGAGGGACCCATATATCCCCACCACGGGATTTCGACGGGGCAGCTGCTCTCTGCCAGGGATTCCTCCTACAACTGGAGCTAAATTATTTGAACATCAGCCCGGCTCCATCGGATCGGGAGAAGGTGTCCGCCCTCGTCTCCTGTCTCTCGGGGAAAGCCCTGGAGTGGGCCAACGCAGTTTGGAGTGAAGGAGGAGCCGCATTGGACAACTATTGGTAGTTTGCACGCCTCTTCCGGGCAGTCTTCAACCACCCGCCCGAGGGTAGAGAGGCGGGCGAGCGGCTGGTCCACCTGAGAAAGGGGACGAGGACCGCGCAGGACTTCGCCCTGGATTTTCGGGCTCTAGCGGCTGGGTCTGGGTGGCCCTCATCGACCACTTCCGGTGCCATCTACGAGAGGCCGTCCGAAGGGAGCTATCCTGCCGAGACACCATGTTGTCCTTCAACCAACTGGTGGACATGGCCATCCGGTTGGACAACCTGCTGGCTGCCAGAGGATGTCCTGGAAGGGGCCTGCCCGTTCCAACCCCCCCCCCCCCCCAACCCGGATCATGAGATGATGGAGCTGGGTGGAGCGCCGATCCGGAAGAGCAGAGGACGACAGCGCCAGTGTCACTCTGGTGGAACGAGAGGACATTCTCCTTCACGATGTCTTCAGCGTTCTTTTGGTTCTTTGAGGCGGCAGGCAGGGCACTCTCGCCTCACCCCAGGTATCGAACACCCACACTTGTTCAGAGCCCTCTGCTGTGCACTGTACCTTACACATCCACTTTACTGATTACACCGTAGTTCCAGCGCAGATGGAAACTTTATGGACAGGTCATTTGCAGACTGCGGAGGCCCTATTTGCACACGTCTTCCGGCACTACGGGGTGCCAGAGGACATAGTGTCTGACCGGGGTCCCCAGTTCACATCCAGGGTCTGGAAGAAGTTCATGGAACTTCTGGGTGTCTCGGTCAGCCTGACCTCTGGTTTTCACCCCGAGTCTAATGGGCAGGTGGAACGGGTGAATCAGGATGTAGGTAGGTTCCTGTGGTCCAACTACCAGGACCAGCCAGGGGAGTGGTCTGTGTTCTTGCCATGGGCTGAATATGCTCAGAACTCTCTCCGCCACTCCTCCACTAACCTAACGCCATTTCAATGTGTTTTAGGTTATCAGCCGGTCCTGGCACCATGGCATCACAGCTAGACCGAAGCTCCTGTGGTGGATGACTGGTTCCGGTGCGCGGAGGAGACGTGGAATGCTGCCCACGTCCACCGTCAGAAGGCCAACGCTGACCGCCACCGCAGTGAGGCCCCGGTCTTTGTACCGGGTGATCGGGTCTGGCTCTCGACCCGGAATCTGCCCATCCACCTGCCCTGCCGGATGCTGAACCCACGGTTTGTGGGCCGTTCAAAGTCCTGAGGAGAATAAACAAGGTTACTTATAGGTTATTACTCCCTCCAGATTACCGTATTAACCTCTTGTTCCATGTGTCTCTCCTCAGGCCGGTGGTGGCTGGTCCTCTGGACATTGAGGGGGCCCCGGCGTACTCTGTCCGTTCCATCCTGGATTCGAGGTGTCGGTGGGTGCTGGGTCCCGGTGAGGGATATCCTCGATTTCCACCGTCGCCATCCGGCTCGCCCTGCTTTGCGTCCTCCTGGTCGTCCCCGAGGCCGGTGTCGGTGCGCTGCTGGAGCTGCGCATCAAGGGGTGGGGTGGGGGGGGGGTACTGTCATGACTTCCTCCGAGGCTGCCTCCTCTCCTTGTTCGGGCAGGCTTCGGCGTTCGTCGTCACCGGCCTTCTAGCCACTGCCGGTCCTCATCTCATCATTCCATTTGTTTTGTCTTGTTGATTACACACACCTGGTTCATATCCCCTCATCAGTACCTGTATAAGTGTTCCCTCTGCCCCCTTGTCTTTGTGTGTGATTGTTTATTGTGAGATTAGTGAGGCTCGTGGAGCTCCTTGTATTTTGTATCGCCAGGTTTATTTTCCCTGTGTGCCTTGTTGGTTCCAGTGCACCTGTTTTGCGCACTGGACTGTTTTGACACTTTACTGCGTAACTCTGTATTCCGGAATAAATCCTGTTATTCTGTGATTTACCCTCCTGCTCCTGACTCCTTCAAATCACCCATCACACCATGGTGCTAACCTACAGAGTGCTGTTGAGGCTACTGTAGACCTTCATTGCAAAACAGTGTTAAAATAAATTATTTGGTGACGTGAATATATTTAGTATAGTTTTATCTAAAAAGGATAACTTTGAAATGTTTCATTATTTTCATTTTTATGAAATTTACTGAGGAGGATGGTCCTTCCCTTCCTCTGAGGAGGAGCCTCCACTGGTGTGTGTGTGTGAGTGTGCTTTTGACTTCATATGTGTTCATGAGCGAGCCATTCAAGCAATTGTTCTCTGTCCTATGATTTGATGCAGTTCTTTCATTTGCGGTCTAATGGCACACACAGGCGTTGTTTCCTCATAGGGCTACAGCTACATGTAGCTACATATAGCTACACATCACAGTGCTGGGTGTTCTCTTTGGTATGTTTGTAGAGATGTGAGGACACTCCAGGTGAGATCAAACACAGGAAGGGAGCATATGGAGCCTGGAGAAGAACACAGCCTTGTTTGCTGCATCATTAATCCTGCCAAATAGGGCCCCTGGTGTGTGTGTGTGTGTGTGTGTATACTGTATGTGTGTGTGTTCTCCTACCTAACTGCTGACTCTACACCTCCATGCAGCACTAGGGACCCCCAGTTTCCACAGCCCTGAACAGAGACCCCTGAACAGCTCCAGCTGGGTTCCTTGTCACGTCACACTCGCGCCAACCTTACACAGCCATATCAGAACACCAATTTACACAACGTCTGCAGTCACACAACCCCTGTGTCTCCGTCCTCCCTCCATTAGCTATCTGTGTCTCAGTATCTCTCTGTGTTGATGGCCACAATGCCTAAGTGAGTTTAGAGCGTCGGGAGTCTATAGATGATTTAGAATAAAGGTGCTCTTCCCTCATTCGAACCCCATTCTGACAGGCGTCTGTTCTCTAATGAACAAATTTACAGCAAGAGGAAACATTATTCAATAACAGAACAGGTTGAAAATGAGGAAGAATGGAGCTCAATGAGCATAGGCCCAACAGAGCAGAATGATTAACTAAACCACCTTATTTACCCTGGTTTGTTAGGCGTCTTCAGATGGGGAACGCTTGCCTTACTCTCCCTGCCCTTAGACACAAGACGTGAGTGCTACTGGAAAACAGAAAACATCTGGTGTCATTTTTTATGATAACACAGGCCATTAGGAGGCAATAAAAATAAAGCATAGCTCAACATTAGCCTGGTACAGTGTTGGATGTGAGTTATGAAGATAGTTTATGCAATGCGGCTCTGAACACGTGCAAGAGTGCGCAGGCATGCGCATGCACACGCACACACACAGATCTGCATAAATCAATCTCATCTGCCTGAAGGTAAGCCAACAGGCTGCTTTGTGATCGATTTGTCTGAGGCTCATGAATTCATACATGTTTTCTCTCTCACCACATCACCAGTGTTTACTCCTTTCCCTATCATCATCCCTTCCTCCATCGCCTCCTCTTTTTATCTGCATTAAAGTAAAGTTTCACTTCCTAAAGCCAAAAGGTGAAAAATATCTATACAGACCCAAAAATCAGAGTTCATTGCCCTCTGTGTTTATCTGCAAACCATTAACTTAACATGGCGAGAGACAAAGAGAGAGAGAGAGAGGCAGAGAGATCATGGATCTAACTGCAGGCCACAAAGAATATAACAATCTGAAGTGAATAGATTGGAGACAGATACAAGTCTACACTTATCTCATCATGACCTTCCATCTATCCCCACAATTTTTTTTTTACAAAATCAAACGAGGTTGCTATCGACTGGTAGACAAGCAGAGGAGAACGAGAACACCTTGAGCTGGAGCATGGAGGTGAAAAGTGATGATGGCTTCGATCTTTATCTCTCTCCCTCTCTGATCTAAGAGGGATTTCTCTGGCCCTCCCCCTGCCCCCCTGACATGGAGCTATGGAGCTCCAGACCCAGCAAAGCCTGGCGAGAGAGACACCCCAGAGAGGGAGATAGATGGCTGGGGAGATTAGGTGGACCTAGTCCTGGTCTGTCTGGAGGAATGTCCTTCACCTGAAGCGCTCTGTGTTATAACACAACTGTTAAGGGTGATGATTGAACCAGCAAGCCAGTGGTTACAGGGTAAGTGCAGTACTACCTGTACCATAAAAGCCTAGTAGAATCACAGTAATATCATAGTCCTGCTCAGGCCTCTCTTCTGTTCTGCCAGACAAACAGACAGACATAATGCCACACAGACATAATGCCACGCAGAACGATCCCCCAAAGTGAGAAGGTAATTTGCCTCTGCCGCAGTCGACACATTGCTGTTAGGAGGTGATTGAATTTGTCAACCAGCCAGAATGAAATGGCATAAACGACACTCTATGCCAATCAGCCCTTCACATAGAGGGACATGATACAAATGAGTGACAATTGCATGTTTGTCATGTTTGAGTATGCACACAAAGACACACAAAGACAAGCATACATCAAAGATGGACACAATTTGCCCAATGTGACTTTGCACAATCTCTTGATTTACATACAAATGAAATGGTTCAAGACACAGCAATTCTGTCTGTCTGTACTCAAAGCAATTACTGTGTGTGTGGACTTTCAACTGTAGCAACATTGGATCAAACTAAAGCCTTCCAACACCTCCTGTATATGTTAGTGTGAAGGATCTTAAAGTATATCAATAAGCCTGAGAACTCTCCGCACATACTAAATGAAACCTAATGAAACCTGTACACCAACAGGTGCACTCTGGAGTTGGCACAACAAAACCAAATCCATGACATCTGCAAGTCTCATCCCATGCTTTGGGTGTAATTAATACACACACTTAGATGATCATATCGACAGACTCAGGGGGAGGTGGAAATACAGTACTGGCAGGAGAGACTAAAACAGATGACCCAGTCCCCAGACACAGGCTGAGGTGTGTGTATGTGTGTGTGTGTCTTTTGAGATGAAGTGATAGAGGTAGGTAGGGATGGATGGAGACAGAGGGAGAGAAGCGTGGGGCCGATGGTGAGGGCCACAATCAGCTGATGCAAGGGGCAGTTACTGAGACACTCACAGCTGTGTCACTGAACACTCCTCTGGTAGCTGTGACTGAGAAACTTAGTATCCGCATTCCTCCATTTCTCACATTAATATGAAACTGTCTCTTTCGCTAATAGCCTACTTTTCTCTGCCTCTTCTCACCCCTCTCTCTTTCTATTTCACACACTGTCACTGTTGTAGAGAAAGCAACATGACATATTTATATCCATGGCTCAGTGAAAGGCGAATGTTTGTACGCATGTGGGGAAATCATCTGACGGGCGAATCGTCAGCTTAAGTAAACGCAATCCTTTTTCATTTAAGGAGGAGCAAATCTTTATGAGCATCAATGCTGAATAAACGCTTTGATGAATATCAATGAGTATTCTGTTTGTGTGTGTTGGTCTGGTGAGAGTTCTTGGCTGCCTAGTAAGTAAAATGACGTTGAAAACACATGTATTTTTCCAGATGTTGACATTGTGTGCATTTCAAGTGCTGAATGGGAGGCTAGAAGACGTCTTTTCCGGACATCGAAAATATGTATTTTCCGGACATCGAAGAGATGTCTTATACAACATGTGTCAAACTCATTCCACGGAGGGCCGAGTGTCTGCGGGTTTTCGCTCCACCTTGTACTTTATTGATCAATTAAGGTAATGAATTAGTAAGGAACTCCCCTCACCTGGTTGTCTAGGTCTTAATTGAAAGGAAAAAAACAAAAACCCCTCCATGGAATGAGTTTGACGTTTCCGGACATCGGAAATATGTCGTTTCCGGACGTCAAAAATACATTTTATAGCCAAAATTCAACTAAACATACATTCTGAAATAAGCGTTATACCACAATAATGCATTTTCAAGCCTCTTGATACAGCAAAGAGGAGCAAACCGAAGATTGCAATAGGTTATTTATTATTGCTCCTATCTGTCACATACACTTGTGTTAGCTTTTTCAAAAGCTTTTAAACTGTCAACGATGACATTTAAAGTAGCCAGCCCATAGAATAAACCAACAGACCATTCAACTACAATGCCAATCTCAGTAACTGTTACATATTTTTTTGTTGTTGCTATGATTGTGATATGTTGTTGTTTATCTACCTATGTTGAATGCACTGTTTGTAAGTCGGTCTGGTTAAGAGCGTCTGCTGAATGACCAAAATGTAAATGTTAAAACAAACATTTGCAAAGCATGCTTGGTATTATTATAGCTCCACCCCCAAACAAGTTCAAATTTGGTCAGTGAGGACCAGATCCAAATCAGAACGAATCATAGACCTCTAGGCTATGTTTAACAAGTTTGAACATCATAGTATGGTACGGTACAGGACAGTCGAGTTTTATTCAGTACAGTACAGTACAGTACAGTTTCATTCAGTAGAGTACAGTACAGCTTAGTTTCGTAAAGTAGGGTACAATACAGTATCACTTTATCAGAAGCATGTCATCAATGACGTCCGAAGCACAAATCAACACACACTGAATCCAACTACAGTTCAGCTTAACTACCAGTGTCTATGATAAATACACAGCGCTGATCTCTCCCTGTGTTCTCCTCTGATGCATGTATCTACACAGCACCAGTAAGAGGAGTCTACTACATCAGATTCACTGCAATGAGTCACCGTGTTTCGGTGTATATCTTTACCACAATGACAATTACAAATACAATACCAGTGGACAGTTGAGGTGCTTGTCTAATGCATTGATTAGAGCTGGAGGAGGGGGATGTGATTTACATGCGCCTCCCCTCAGGCTGGTTGCTCATTGATAATTCTAATAACCACAACACCTTCAGTAGCTTTCTGCTCTTCCCTATGTGAAGGAAGCACCATGTTTGATGAAATTACCTTTGATTTGTAAAGTGAACAGATCTCAGATTAATCAATAAATAAGCATAAAAAAGCCAGACGATTCTTAAGTGTCATTTACATATTCCCATCAGTGACGTAATGTGACCGGTGCTTTACAGTCTGCTGCTGCTGACACACATGCACGCACGCACGCACGCACGCACGCACGCACGCACGCACGCACACACACACACACACACACACACACACACACACACACACACACACACCATTTCGAGTCATTAGAGGAAAACACATTGTATCTATTATGGAAATGAGTATATGAGAAGTTATATTGCTGCTGAATTGTTCTACTACCACAGAGCGAGAAATGGGATTTCATATTTCAGAGGGGAAAACTTAGAATTGTATTTGCTCTGTGTCTGTCTTTATTTTGTTATGTTGACACAAAGTTCTTCATGTGTACTTTTGAGGACAAACTGATATGAGTGGTGCATTGCTTCACTGTCATCATTCAGATGATGACAGAAAGAGAGAAGAGTCAGAGATAGAGCATCAAATCATTTCATACATGGTGTCACACACTCTCTCTCTCTCTCTCTCTCTCGTCTGACAGTGCTAAAAGCAAAGAGTCGCTACTCAAATATTTACCAAGACAAGCAGAAGAAGCAGAGGGGGGAATGTGTACGGCTGGATTTACAGACTAAACAACACAGACAGGCCATGAATAAATCCCTCTGTGGAATATTCTGTCTGTGATGTTAGTAGGTTTAATCCCAAATGGCACCCCATTCCCTATAGTGCATAGGCCCTGGTCAAAAGTAGTGCACTGCAAAGGGAATAGGGTGCCATTTGGGATGTATATTCTGTCTGTGATGTTAGTCATAGGTTTGTTTCTTCCTTCAGAGAAGTACCTGGACTGAATTGAAAAGGAGGCGCAGTAAAAAAAAATCCATGTTTTCTTTCCATGGAGATTACTCATACCTGTATCCCTGTGTTAGTGGGTTGGTGTATTCTGCAGCTCTTTCTCTCAAATGCACACACACGCACACATACCGAGTTAAATGCAAGTGTGCACGCACATAACCCTAACGAACAGCGCCGGAGAAGATGGCTGCCGTTTTACAGCCCTCTAACCATTTGTACTATTATGTGTGTTTTTCAGCGTTATTTGTAATTTATTTTGTACATAATGTTTCTGCCATCGTCTCTTATAACCAAAAAGAGCTTCTGGATATCAGGACAGCGATTACTCACCTCGTATTGGACGAATATTTTTTCTTCAACGAGGCGGCGGCGAAGGAAATCATGCAGACACCCGACAAGGCCCAAATCCCCGTCATTCGCGTGAGGAAGAGACGGAGATATCGTGGACATAGATCGGGGTGCCTTGTAAGGATCCGACGGCGAGCGAGTAAACTGCCTCTTCCATCAATCCTATTAGCCAATCTTCAATCACTGGATAACAAATTGGATGACCTAAGATTACGGTTATCCTACCAACGGGACATTAAAAACTGTAATATCCTATGTTTCACCGAGTCGTGGCTGAACGACGACAATGATAACATACAGCTAGCGGGCTATACGCTACATCGGCAGGATAGAACGGCTGACTCCGGTAAGACAAGGGGTGGCGGTCTGTGTATATTTGTAAACAACAGCTGGTGCACAAAATCAAATACTAAGGAAGTCTCGAGGTTTTGCTCGCCTGAGGTAGAGTATCTTATGATAAGCTGTAGACCACACTATTTACCAAGAGAGTTTTCATCTATATTTTTCATAGCTGTCTATTTACCACCACAAACCAATGCTGGCATTAAGATTGCACTGAATGAGTTGTACAAGGCCATAAATCAACAGGAAAACGCTCATCCAGATGCAGCGCTCCTAGTGATCGGGGACATTAATGCAGGGAAACTTAAATCCGTTCTACCTAATTTCTACCAGCATGTTAAATGTGCAACCAGAGGAAAAAAAACGCTAGACCACCTTTACTCCACACACAGAGACGCATACAAAGCTCTCCCTCGCCCTCCATTTGGCAAATCTGACCATAACTCTATCCTCCTGATTCCTGCTTATTATCACGAACGTCGTATGAAGGAGTGGACCAAAGCACAGCGTTAGTTGCGAACATACTTGCTTTATTTAATTAAAGCATACACACGAAATAACAAAACAATAAACGACTCGTGAAGTCCACGGTGACAAAGACCGACAAGGAACAAAAACCCACAAACACAAAGTGAAACACCGACAGTTAAATATGGCTCCCAATCAGAGACAACCAGCACACAGCTGACACTCGTTGCCTCTGATTGGGAGTCACTCAGTCAAACATAGAAAATGACGAACTAGAAACACCCAACCTAGAAACAGAACACATAGAATGAACACACCCTGGCTCAACATATAGAGTCCCAGAGCCAGGGTGTGACAGTACCCCCCCCTAAAGGCGCGGACTGCGACCGTGCCTAAATACGAGCAAAACAGGGGAGGGCTGGGTGGGCATTCCTCCTCGGCGGCGGCTCCGGCTCCGGGCTTGCCCACCACCCTCCAACAAACCCCCCATAGCGCCCCTGGTCCGGTCTGGCCCCGCTGGCTGGAGCTGGACTGGACGTAGCAGGGGCGGTAGGCTTCAGCTCCTTAGTGGAGCAGTTGAGCGGTACCTGAATTGGCACCGATGACCCAGGCACGGGTTGTGCCGGACTGACGACTCGCACCCTAGGCTTGGTGCGTGGAGCAGCGACGGGCCTTACCAGGCTGACGACTCGTACCCCGGGCTTGGTGCGAGTGGCAGGAACGGGCTGGACCAGGCTGACGACTCGCACCCCTGGCTGGGTGCGAGTGGCAGGAACGGGCTGGACCAGGCTGACGACGCACACCGTAGGCTTGGTGCGTGGAGCAGGGACAGGCCGGGCTGGGCTGGCGACGCACACCGTAGGCTTGGTGCGTGGAGCAGGGACAGGCCGGGCTGGGCTGTCGACGCACACCGTAGGCTTGGTGCGTGGAGCAGGGACAGGCCGGGCTGGGCTGGCGACGCACACCGTAGGCTTGGTGCGTGGAGCAGGAACAGGCCGGGCTGGGCTGTCAACGCACACCGTAGGCTTGGTGCGTGGAGCAGGGACAGGCCGGGCTGGGCTGGCGACGCACACCGTAGGCTTGGTGCGTGGAGCAGGAACAGGCCGGGCTGGGCTGGCGACGCACACCGTAGGCTTGGTGCGTGGAGCAGGAACAGGCCGGGCTGTCGACGCACACCGTAGGCTTGGTGCGTGGAGCAGGAACAGGCCGGGCTGGGCTGTCGACGCACACCGTAGGCTTGGTGCATGGAGCAGGGACAGGCCGGACTGGGCTGGCGACGCACACCGTAGGCTTGGTGCGTGGAGCAGGGACAGGCCGGACCGTACTGGGAACACACACCACTGGCCTTAAACGGGGATCAGGAACGGGCCGGACCGGACTGGCAATACACCTCAGTACCTCTCGCCGTGCCTCTACAACTTCCTTCCCTCCTCTCGCCAATGGCTCCCGTAACCCGGTGGCCTTCTCTCCTCATCTCCCATTTCGCCCTGTGGCAGCCTCCTGCTGCCCAGTCGCCCATGCCGTGTGCCCCCCCCCTAAAAAAATATTGGGGGTGCCTCTCGTCCGTCCGACGATGGCACTGCTGACGCCACTGCTCCTCTCTCGCCAGGGCCTTAATCCTACCCCAAGGTCCCTTGCCCCCGAGCATGTCCTCCCAGGACCACGATTTGCCCACCTGGGCCATCGCCAGCCTCTCCATCTCCTTTCCTGGCGCTTCCTCCCATGTCCAGTCTGCCTGCTCCTGGACACGCTGCTTGGTCCTTTTATGGTGGGTTTTTCTGTCACGAACGTCGTATGAAGGAGTGGACCAAAGCGCAGCGTTAGTTGCGAACATACTTGCTTTATTTAATTAAAGCATACACACGAAATAACAAAACAATAAACGACTCGTGAAGTCCACGGTGACAAAGACCGACAAGGAACAAAAACCCACAAACACAAAGTGAAACACAGACAGTTAAATATGGCTCCCAATCAGAGACAACCAGCACACAGCTGACACTCGTTGCCTCTGATTGGGAGTCACTCAGTCAAACATAGAAAATGACGAACTAGAAACACCCAACCTAGAAAGAGAACACATAGAATGAACACACCCTGGCTCAACATATAGAGTCCCAGAGCCAGGGTGTGACACTTATAAGCAAAAACTAAAGCAGGAAGCACCAGTGACTCGGTTAATAAAAAAAGTGGTCAGATGACGCAGATGCTAAGCTACAGGACTGTTTTGCTAGCACAGACTGGAACATGTTCCGGGATTCTTCAGACAGCATTGAGGAGTACACCACATCAGTCACTGGCTTCATCAATAAGTGCATCGATGATGTCGTCCCCACAGTGACCGTACGTACATACCCCAACCAGAAGCCATGGATTACAGGAAACATCCGCACTGAGCTAAAGGGTAGAGCTGCCGCCTTCAAGGAACGGGACTCTAACCCGGACGCTTATAAGAAATCCCGCTATGCCCTCCGACGAACCATCAAACAGGCAAAGAGTCAATACAGGGCTAAGATTGAATCGTACTACACTGGCTCTGACGCTCGTCGGATGTGGCAGGGCTTGCAAACTATTACAGACTAGAAAGGGAAGCACAGCCGCGAGCTGCCCAGTGACACGAGCATAGCAGACGAGCTAAACCACTTCTATGCTCGCTTCGAGGCAAGCAACACTGAAGCATGCATGAGAGCACCAGCTGTTCCGGATGACTATGTGATCACGCTCTCCGTAGCCGATGTGAGTAAGACTTTTAAGCAGGTCAACATTCACAAGGCCGCAGGGCCAGACGGATTACCAGGACGTGTACTCCGAGCATGTGCTGACCAACTGGCATGTGTCTTCACTGACATTTTCAACATGTCCCTGACTGAGTCTGTAATACCAACATGTTTCAAGCAGACCACCATAGTCCCCGTGCCCAAGGACTCTAAGATAACCTGCCTAAATGACTACCGACCCGTAGCACTGACGTCTGTAGCCATGCAGTGCTTTGAAAGGCTGGTCATGGCTCACATCAACACCATTATCCCAGAAACCCTAGACCCACTCCAATTTGCATACCGCCCCAACAGATCCACAGATGATGCAATCTCTATTGCACTACACACTGCCCTTTCCCACCTGGACAAGAGGAACACCTACGTGAGAATGCTATTCGTTGACTACAGCTCAGCATTCAACACACAACGCTCTTGGGTAAGAGCGTTGTGCCAGTAACCGAAAGGTCGCTGGTTCTAATCCCCGAGCCGACTAGGTGAAAAATCTGTCGATGTGCCCTTGAGCAAGGCACTTAACCCTAATTGCTCCTGTAAGTCGCTCTGGATAAGAGCGTCTGCTAAATGACAAAAAATGTAAAAATTTAAAAACACCATAGTGCCCTCTAAGTTCATCACTAAGCTAAGGATCCTGGGACTAAACACCTCCCTCTGCAACTGGATCCTGGACTTCCTGACGGGCCGCCCCCAGGTGGTAAGGGTAGGTAACAACACATCTGCCACACTGATCCTCAACACGGGGTCCCCTCTGGGGTGCGTGCTCAGTCCCCTCCTGTACTCTCTGTTCACCCATGACTGCATGGCCAGGCACGACTCCAACACCATCATTAAGTTTGCAGACGACACAACAGTGGTAGGCCTGATCACCGACAATGATGAGACAGCCTATAGGGAGGAGGTCAGAGACCTGGCCGTGTGGTGCCAGGACAACAACCTCTCCCTCAACGTGGGAGATTGTCCAATTGTGGACTACAGGGAAAAAAAAGAGGACTGAGCACGCCCCCATTCTCATCGACGGGGCTGTAGTGGAACAGGTTGAGAGCTTCAAGTTCCTTGGTGTCCACATCACCAACGAACTATCATGGTCCAAACACACCAAGACAGTCTTGAAGAGGGCACGACAAAGCCTATTCCCCCTCAGGAGACTGAAAAGATTTGGCATGGGTCCTCAGATCCTCAAAAAATTATACAGCTGCACCATCGAGAGCATCCTGACTGGTTGCATCACCGCCTGGCATGGCAACTGCTTGGCCTCTGACCGCAAGGCACTACAGAGGGTAGTGCGTACGGCCCAGTACATCACTGGGGCCAAGCTTCCTGCCATACAGGACCTCTGTACCAGGCGGTGTCAGAGGAAGGCCCTCAAAATTGTCAAAGACTCCAGCCACCCTAGTCATAGACTGTTCTCCCTGCTACCGCACGGCAAGCGGTACCGGAGTGCCAAGTCTAGGTCCAAAAGACTTCTCAACAGCTTTTACCCCCAAGCCATAAGACTCCTGAACAGCTAATCATGGCTACCCAGACTATTTGCACTGCCCCCCCACCCCATCCTTTTTACGCTGCTGCTACTCTGTTAATTATTTATGCATAGTCACTTTAACTCTACCCACATGTACATATTACTTCAATTATCTCAACTAGCCGGTGCCCCCGCACATTGACTCTGCACCGGTACCCCCCTGTATATATAGCCTCCCTACTGTTATTTTATTTTACTTCTGCTCTTTTTTTCTCAACACTTTTTTTATTGTTGTTTTATTTTTACTTTTTTTGTTAAAATAAATGCACTGTTGGTTAAGGGCTGTAAGTAAGCATTTCACTGTAATGTCTGCACCTGTTGTATTCGGCGCATGTGACCAATAACATTTGATTTGATTTTATTTGATTCTGCATGCATGCACACACACACACACACACAGAGCTGGATGGATGCTTGGGTACTGGCATTACATCATCATACATCAACACCCGACCGAGCTGATGAGATAACTCGAGGAGGAACAACAAATCTCTATCTCTACTGTCTACACAGGAGCCTGGGAGGAGAATTACTGTCTGAGAGATGGAGAGAGAAGAGAAGAGAGAGAGAAGCGAGCAGGAGAGAGAAGGGAGAGCAAGAGAGATAGAGAGGGAAGAGAATAGAGAGAGAAGAGAGCAGGAGAGAGAAGAGAGGGAAGAGAACAGAGAGAGAAGAGAGTAGGAGAGAGAAGAGAGGGAAGAGAAGAGAGAGGGAAGAGAACAGAGAGAGAGGAGAGTAGGAGAGAGAAGAGAGAGAAGAGAACAGACAGAGAAGATAGTAGGAGAGAGAAGAGAGAGACGAGAACAGAGAGAGAGAAGAGAGTAGGAGAGAGAAGAGAGGGAAGAGAACAGAGAGAGAGAAGAGAGTTGGAGAGAGAAGAGAGGGAAGAGAACAGAGAGGGAAGAGAACAGAGAGAGAAGAGAGTAGGAGAGAGAAGAGAGAAGAGAACAGAGAGAGAAGATAGTAGGAGAGAGAAGAGAGAGAATAGAACAGAGAGAGAAGAGAGAGAAGAGAACAGAGAGAGAAGAGAGTAGAAGAGAGAACAGAGGGAAGAGTAGAGAGAGAGAGAAGAGGGAAGAGAAGAGAGAGAGAAGAGAGTAGGAGAGAGAAGAGAGGGAAGAGAAGATAGAGAGAAGAGCGTAGGAGAGAGAAGAGAGTAGGAGAGAGAAGAGCGCAATATAAAAAATAAAAAGTGAGAGAAAAGAGATCATGAAAATAACAGGCCTGGGAAGCCAATTGCAGTTTAAAAATAAAATAATATTCCGACCAATTATTTTCAGTGGAATAAGAAGCAGAGTTGCCTTAGGTGTTAGAGTGTAAAAACAGAAACTGTAAGTGATGCCAGTTTTAGGAGGGGAATACTGAATTTCAAATTAAACGTGAAGAAAGGTCAGAAGCGTGCAGCCGTGTTTAGAAAGAAGTGAGTAGTGTTACTTGTGCTGCGTTCATAACCAAGTGGGTAGGTGGAAATTGCCAGTTGTGAAGTCGTACATTTGAGTTGGATGAATTCTTGTGCTTTGAACTCGTTGAGAAACGCTGATTGGCTAATTGCAAACAAGCTGCGTCAACCATAAACTAAAAGTACAACTATTATGCTTGTAAACACATTATAGTGTTCAAAAACCATATCAATAGATTGCTTTTTATAAATAATGTTTTGTTATTGCATTTAACTGCCAAAAATGCTGTTATCGAGGTAATTTCCTTGGTAGGTGACGTTAGAGTTCAGCATGTGGGAGAAGTCGGAGCTCAGGATGAAAGGCGAGTTTCCCACTAGTAATTACCAGTCCTATGTGGTAAATACCACCTTCCCACTTGCTTATGAACGCAGGATAACAATCAGGTGGAGGGGTCAGAGTTAGAATGAGGAGGGGTTAGAGTCAGGGGGAGGGAGTAGAGTCAGAACAGGAAGGGGTTTTAATTCGGGGGAGGGGTTAGAGTTCGAATGGGGAGGGGTTATAGTCAGGGGCGGGGTTATGCCAACTCTGGTCTAAAGATGGGAGGACCTATTTATGTAGGCCTATTTACTTGAGGTAAAAAAATCTGAACTAATTGGTGTTAAATGGATGACTGTCCATGCCTTCCATCAGCAGGGGTAGTGGGGTAGAACAGAAAGGGGGAAAAGGGGTGAAGAGAGAAAACAGAGAGAGAAGGGTAGAAGAAGGAGAAAGGGAGAAGGGGGAAATGTTTATATGGCCAGCAGAGACTACTAATCTTTCCCATTCCTAAATGTCACATGGTCATGTGCCTGAGACGTGATAGGGCACCCCACCGCCTGTCTCCCTGTGTCTACGACGACCATGTCGTTACCACCAATCAGAAGCCTTCCATCACACATCACACATCAGTCTACATGGTCGTTGGTATTCACATCTTTGAGTTGCATGACTGTGCAAATGTTCAGGAAAGGAGATCCTATTATTGAGAGCATGGAGCATTCCTTACGTGACTGTTTTGAAAAGCTGCCATCAAAAGGGCAATTTCAGGACAATACATGAAATCTTACACTTTAAAATGACACTGTGAACACTGCAGTACAGCTAGCTGTATGAGGACAGTGACATCATTATCATCCACAACACCCTCTTGCAGGTATTACCTTCTTTATCTTCTCTGCGTCCTACAGCAGGAGAAGCATCTTACATTTGAAAGTGACATGACCTGTTGTACACTCTCACTGCATTCCTATGAGTCGCTCCATCTCTGTGTGTTTTGTTTGTCCATGGGGTAAAGGACGTAGTCTTCCTAACACCAGCCTCTCCGTGTCCTTGACTTGAGAGTTTGGAACGGCTGTTTCGAAGTGTCGGCACGATAATGAAGGGGCTGTGCCCTCAGACTTCAAAACATCACCATACGCTGGTTGGTTATTCCCGTTTCGAATTGAACGAATCATGATCTATTGTTTTACATAGGACCGTCCCAGCCCTTCCGCTTCCAGAATAAGCAAACACACAGTAGCTAGCACAAACCTTCCGAGTTCAGACATTGTTTGCCGCGAACATCATCACACACATTTTCAAAACATTATAACAACCCCTCTACACTAAAACAAGTGACATATTAGACAACTGTAACCTGTTAAACATTACGATCTTGTGGCTAGCAAGTAGCAACTAACGTTAGGTTAGCTAGCATAGCTAATGTTAGCTAGCATTGTTTAGCCCATAGAAAGTCAGCCAGCTAATAATTTTAGCTTGTATTGGGGATTTATTATTCTCCTAAATTGATGGGATGACTAACTTAGAAAGAATGCATTCTTGACTGGGCTAATGTAGGCTGTGACACCTGGCAGGCTGTGATTGATGTGAATAGCTGTTTTAGGGGGTAAAATGAGATAAGGATTGTGTCTTCAAATGCTAGACTATACTGGTTCTTTGTGATCTGTGAACCTTCCTTGGACGTAGGAATGATGTCTAAGGGACCTGGCTCTTCTCACTATGACAGGTTGTTATGAGGAACGTATGCCTGGTAAGAGAAGAGGCTGGCAACAGGGGTGCATCAATGGATTGGCTGAGTAAGTTTAAACCACGCTCAAGCCTCTACTCTAATTGGCCAGCAGAGAAGTGGGAAATTCCCTCTGTCAGAGTATTTGAGTATTGGATCTGGAACAATGTCTTTAGTTCTCTGGGGTTTCCTGCGAGGTATCTCAGAGAGCCCGTATATACGAAACATCATATTTACCATTGAAGGTTTTTGCATTAATTAAAATAACTAGTATATCTTAGAAGTCGTGTTGACCTCTTTTGTTCCTAATACCAGATTTGAATTGACGTGACTTTGACAATTGGTGACCCCGACGTGATCTGGTAGAAGGGACTTCGCTGGGTAAATGTCCGGCCCATTTGGTCACCTCTTTCATCGAACCGTGTGTTTCACAAACTGCCCGGGCTTCTAAAAAGGTAAGCAGATACCTATTGTTAAATAACCAAAGATCTGCACATTGGCTTTATCCAAATTAATTTTGTAAAACACCTGTCTGATGTAAGTGAACTAAATTATGAACCTATTATGAGTAGATAAGCACAATATTGTGACATGCAAACCTTTAGTAAATGTGATGTTTAAACCATGGTACCAGAGAGTGTTGGTTCTACCGGCAAGGTCCGTTAAGATACGGCTAGGTTCAGGAGACAATACTGACATCTACCGGCAAGGTCCCTAATTGCGACAATACGGCTAAGGTTCGGAAGATATAGGGAATAATTGGTTTAAGTAATTTCTATCGGCAAGGTTCGTAACTACGACAGTACGACTAAGGTTCAAAGAATTACACCGGCAAGGTCCGTAACTGAGATACGGCTAGGTTCGGGAAATTTTAGATAATACTGGTGACTGGCAAGGTCCGTAACTAAGGGTTGCGGCTAGGTTCAGCACAGTGTTTTGAATAAAATAGACGCGGCTGTGTGCCCAAATAGATTGTGTGTGGAATATAAGTGTGTCATTTATGACTGTGTGACATATTTGACTGTATGATAGGATTATGACTGTGTATTGTGAGTGAGTGCGATAACTGTGTACTATTTTTGCTGTGTGATAACTGTATACTACGTTTAACTGTGTACCATTTTTGACTGTGAATACAAATAATATTTTAAAACAGTAAATAATGAGAATTACAATTAGGAAATAAAGTTTAAAGTGTGCAAACGTTAACAAAAGACACCCATAGGAGGTACTATAAAAAGTTAGACAGTGCGAGTGTAGTCGTATGCATGAAAGTGTGAATGATAAACCTGTGTACCTTGATAGAACACAAATTGGGAATCAAAAGACGTCTGTGGCTGTCCAAACGGTATAAATTGGGAATAACTGTTGGATTTGTGGTTGCTTAAACCATATAACCCGTTAAAAACAATTGGGAACATAAAACTAAAGTGATGAATGAGTGTGACTGAACTAGAACGTTTGAATTGATATATTTGAAATATAACATTTGGTGTTTGACATAGCATAATACTGCTTTTGAATAGTTGTGTCGAAGCAATTCGATTTAGTATTTGATTTGATGTTTGATGTTTGACATAGCATAGTTCTGGTTTTGGGTGCTTGGTTTTGGCTATTTGGTTTGTTGTTTGATTTGGCGTTTGATGTTTGACCGTACAAAGTGCTGGTTGAACAATTGGACTGAAATGATTCGGTTTGTTGTTTGGATGTGGGCATGCACCAACTTTAACTAGTTAGGTGGGAATTATTTGATTTAAGTGGGTAGACTAGAGTGCTTTGAGTAACGGCGGAATATTGGAGGCGCGCTGGGACGAGAAGCAGCTCCTCACAGCTCCTCAAAAAGTAGAGTTGCGAGGGGAGGGGCTGGAGAGAGCAAAGTGTGGCTTTTGGAGCCAGAAAAGACTGGCAGTTGGCTGGGAACGCATGTGGGTATCTGACGAGAGAATGTTCTAAACTTGCTCACCCGAGCATCATGGGTGAGAAAGTAGAGAATGTTTACATTTGCATTTTTGGTAATTTGGCAGACGCTCTTGTCCAGAGCGATTTATGGGAGCAATTGGGGTTGAGTGCCTTGCTCGAGGGCACATCGGCAGATTTTTCGCCTGATCGGCTCGGGGATTGGAACCGGCGACCTCTCGGTTGTTGGCGCGGCGCTATAGATCACTAGGCTGCCTGCCGCCCCATATGAGTTTAAGATTGTGGCGTTGTTGGATAATGTGATTGGAATAAACTGACCATAAGTAATGTTGTTTTAGACGTAATGTATAATATAGTACAAAGCAAATAGAGGGTTAAATTGGACTAATTATCATGGTAGAGCTAACGTAGTACAGTGAGGGAACTTCATTTTGTGTCAGAGGGTAAGATGAGATCATTACATTTTTTACATTTTAGTCATTTAGCAGACGCTCTTATCCAGAGCGACTTACAGGAGCAATTAGGGTTAAGTGCCTTGCTCAAGGGCACATTTACGTCATTTAGCAGACGCTCTTATCCAGAGCGACTCACCAATTGGTGCGTTCACCCTATAGCCAGTGGGATAACCACTTTACAATGTTTGGGGGGGGGGGGTAGAAGGATTACTTGATCCTATCCCAGGTATTCCTTAAAGAGGTGGGGTTTCAAATGTCTCCGGAAGGTGGTGAGTGACTCCGCTGTCCTGGCGTCGTGAGGGAGCTTGTTCCACCATTGGGGTGCCAGAGCAGCGAACAGTTTTGACTGGGCTGAGCGGGAACTATGCTTCCGCAGAGGAAGGGGAGCCAGCAGGCCAGAGGTGGATGAACGCAATGCCCTCGTTTGGGTGTAGGGACTGATCAGAGCCCGAAGGTACAGAGGTGCCGTTCCCCTCACTGCTCCATAGGCAAGCACCATGGTCTTGTAGCGGATGCGAGCTTCAACTGGAAGCCAGTGGAGTGTGCGGAGGAGGGGGGTGACGTGAGAGAACTTGGGAAGGTTGAACACCAGACGGGCTGCGGCATTCTGGATGAGTTGTAGGGGTTTAATGGCACAGGCAGGGAGGCCAGCCAACAGCGAGTTGCAGTAGTCCAGACGGGAGATGACAAGTGCCTGGATTAGGACCTGTGCCGCTTCCTGTGTAAGGCAGGGTCGTACTCTCCGAATGTTGTAGAGCATGAACCTGCAGGAGCGGGTCACCGCCTTGATGTTGGCGGAGAACGACAGGGTGTTGTCCAGGGTCACGCCTAGGCTCTTCGCACTCTGGGAGGAGGACACAGCGGAGTTGTCAACCGTGATGGCGAGATCATGGAACGGGCAGTCCTTCCCCGGGAGGAAGAGCAGCTCCGTCTTGCCAGGGTTCAGCTTGAGGTGGTGATCCGTCATCCATACTGATATGTCTGCCAGACATGCAGAGATGCGATTCGCCACCTGGTTATCAGAAGGGGGAAAGGAGAAGATTAGTTGTGTATCGTCAGCGTAGCAATGATAGGAGAGGCCATGTGAGGATATGACAGAGCCAAGTGACTTGGTGTATAGGGAGAAAAGGAGAGGGCCTAGAACTGAGCCCTGGGGGACACCAGTGGTGAGAGCACGTGGTGCGGAGACAGCTTCCCGCCACGCCACTTGGTAGGAGCAACCGGTCAGGTAGGACGCAATCCAGGAGTGAGCCGCGCCGGAGATGCCCAGCTCGGAGAGGGTGGAGAGGAGGATCTGATGGTTCACAGTATCAATGGCAGCAGACAGGTCTAGAAGGACAAGCACGCTCAATAGTTTTGGAAAGAAAAGAAAGAAGGAATACTGGTCTGTAGTTGTTGACATCAGTGGGATCGAGTGTTGGTTTCTTGAGAAGGGGAGCAACTCTCGCTCTCTTGAAGACGGAAGGGACATGGCCAGCGGTCAAGGATTAATGGTACTATTGGTGGAAATCTATTTATCATTTCAAGGCATGGAGTAACAATCTGCATTTATGAGTGTAAATTCCACGGCTGATGTGTTGATTGAATGGGTACGATGGAGTATTTGGTTTGGTAATGTTGAATGGACTATTTGTAGCGTGTTTAGGGGTTAAATAGAAAAACTCACGTATTCAATAGGGAATGGGTAAGAGAGAGAGAGTTTTTTGCTGAGGTGAAACCTACTGCGATTTTCATTTGGTGACGTCACTTGCTCTATGAACTGGGAGTAGTTACTTTGAGAGCATCGCAGATGGTGTGGAGTGACTGGCGATGTCCCTGGTTCGAACATAGGTAGGGACAGTAGACAAAGCTTTCGCAGTGGGGCTATATACCTAGATTACTATGTGGATTGAGAAATGTGAAAGGTTGAATTAGATAGCTTAAATAGAAGTATTCTAGAAAGAGAGATAGTTTTTACGTGTATTAAAAGTTGCATAAGATAGCTTTAGTAGTATTTTAGATAAGTTTATGAAAATATGTTACAGGTACGAATGACATTATTTCCTAAGAAGGAAGATTGTAGGGACATTTCCCGCGCCTCCCCCATAATGCAGGAAGGAGCAGGAGAGGGAAAGGAGAGATAAGAGACAGGACATAGTTCAGATAATAGGAATGTCATTAAGCGTATGCTGATAAACGATAGCAAGTATTTGTTTTATTAATTAGGGCATAATCAGAGAGAACAGTTAAATAAATTGAATAGCGAACTGAAATGGGTTAGCGGGAAAATACAAAATAATTGGACGATTATAGAACGATAATTTATTTTGGTTAGGATGAAAGTATGCATTGGCTGTTGGGCTGGGGAATAGCGCCAGCCTGTGGTGGGTTATGGATTTGTTACATAAACTTATATTTTAAATTAAAGTGATGGAATAGCCTACAATTATAACATTATCAGAAAAAAGACACAATTTAATGTGAAATAGTTATTACAATTATTATTGATAGTTATTACAGTTATTATCATTGATCCAGTAATGATATAAGGATAGTAGAGGAAGGCAGGGGATTTAATCTCATTTAGGGAAGTTATATTAGGAAGAAAATACCATTAAATGAGGGAACATTTGATGTAACTGTGATTGTATTGGCTAAAAACTCAAATATGACATTTACAGGGGAGACAGGAACAATAGAAGGGGAAACAGGTTTTCCTAGGGGGTTGAACAAATAATTGATAATGGATCATTTGAGATGAGATCACATGTAGCAGAGTTAGGGTAATCAATTAAATAATCATTGTATACTCGAGGAATTTTGAGTGGTTTAATTAATTAGATATGAGGAATTAGAATGATACAAACAATTATTGATGGGTTAAGACTGGGGATATCATGTTTTGTGTGTATCACCATCTCTAGATTATAACCAGGAGAAAGAGATTAGCTCATCTCAGTTAGGCAGTATTTAGGTCAAAAGAGGGAGCTACCAAATTAAGTTGAGCCTAACTATATCTGATTGTTATTTTTCAATTGGGTTTTTCAAATAAACAAATTAAAAAAACACACACAGCATGATGTTTATAAAGGGTTGTTATGTTGAATTTAGGGGGATTTTCAACAGATCATGGGTGGTGTTTACTATGCTATAGGATGGAACGGTTTGTTGGGGGATATTTGAACATAAATTAATGGAATTAGCTGCAGTAATCAAAGGAATGGTTATCACTAGGTAAATGGATAAAACAGGGGAAAAACATTACTGATTGGCAGAATACACCAAATGGGGATCAGTATGGCCACTCCACTGGGAGATATAGAAGAAAGTTAAATTGGAGAGCAAAAAACCCAGCCCAGGGTCCACCTGGAGATAAGTTTTAACGGATGACAGGAAGTGATTTTCTTAACTCAGGAACAGGAGGCTGAGTTAGCAGCAATTCCGTTCAAATTATGGTCACAAGGACAACAGATGTAGGACTAATTAAGGGGGTAGCTCCAGTACAAGTGATTCCTCAATCCGATAATAGACCATACCAAAAGCAACATACTATGAAACCAGAAGCAATAAAAGGGATAGCACCTACATTTGAGCATTTACTTAAGGGAGGGGTGATAATTCCTGGAGATGAGGTACAATGCAACTCTCCAGTATTTCCTGTTAGAAAGGAGGCACCTAGCGCCGACTGGAGGATGGTCATGGACTTACAGTTAGTTTAATAGAAATATAATTCCCAGAGTTCCATGTGTACCAGATCCACATACATTGCTGAACCAATTGAAACCAGAGAACTCATATTTTACAGTGATAGATTTAGCTAATGCTTTCTTTAGTATCCAAGTTCATCCGGATAGTCAGGGGTGGTTTGGCTTTACTTTTCAGGGAAGGAAATGGACTTAGGCTAGGATACCTCAAGGCTACTCGGAAAGTCTTACAATCTTTGTCCAGGCTATAACTAGGAATTTGGGAAAGTTTGAACCTAGGGAAGGAAGCCAAACGTTAGTATATGTAGATGTTATTCTATTGGCTAATCCCACTCAGGAGGGATGTAAGAGGGATACAATCCAATTGTTAACCTTCCTGGCAGAACAGGGACACAAAGTGAGCAAAAAGAAACTTCAACTTTGGTAGAGCGAGGTCATTTACCTAGGACACACTATAACACAGGAGGGGTGAATGTTAAACTCATCCAGGAAAACTGCTATATTTGAAGCGCCAAAACCGTTAAAACAAAAAACAAATGATGAGCTTTTTGGTAATGATAAACTGCTGTAAAGCTTGGGTACTCCATTATGTACTGCATACGGGTAAATTAAGTGATCGTATCTATGGGAAGGCAATGGTAGCCCATGGTAAAGTAATTTGGAACTCTAAGGAGGCATACATACATCAGGGATGTTATCCAAATGGTAGAGAGTAACGAGGGATATGACATTGGTCGTGATTTAAAGATGATGAGGTTTTTTGGTGGGCAATTAGATAGAACTGGGTTAATCATGAACATAGAGATTTTTATTCTTTGTTGCTAGACAGAAGACATAGGTGACCTAAGAATGGACTTGTCATGTCCAACAATTAGTCTTCAGGTCAAGCCCGGGAGAGCCTGGGTAGAACAGAGTTTGAACTAAACATAAGTGTTTTTACAAGATAAGAGATTGAAGATTGGATTACTAATTGATTCTGAACTGGATGTTGAATTTAGCTGCCATAAAAGAAAAAGGAAGTGGGAGGAGCAATAAAGAAGCAAAAGATAATCTCAAAAATGAAAGGCATGGCAATAGGATGATAAATTACATAAGGAATGGTTTAGAAAGGTGGTAATATTGACACATGGGCATATCATGTGTCAAAAAGGGGGAGTGATAGGATTAAATAATATTGATAGGATTAAATAATATTGATAGGATTAAATAATATTGATAGGATTAAATAAAAAAATACTTAAAAATAAAAAACACAACAATAGAAATTGAGAGCTCAACATGTATGTGTGAAGATAGTTTATTAACCACACCTGTATGTCAGAGGTTTTGTGCCCCACAGGTGAACTAAAGGAGAAGGTGACCCACTCTATCTCACCAGGAGACTGGGTGTGGATCCAGTCCCTAAAAGAAGAAAAACTGGAAGCAGGCCTGTTGGGAAGGGCCCTATCAAGTCCTATTAGATCCATCTGGGTGCATGTCACACACTGAAAAAAGGTAAACCCACTTACACCTGATGAACAAACACAGAGTTAGGAGAAAGAACCGATCACCACTAGGGCTCGGGGGTTGGCTCCTTAATGAAGATTCCCTTACCCTGTCTGATCATCCCTGTGTGAGTTTGGTAGAAGGTGAAGTAATGGGTTGGCGTCTGACATGTTCTCAGGGCAAGGGTGGGGATTCACAGGTCTCCTGACGGTAGGTAGCTGTCTGATTGTGGGGGCCATATTCCTAACACACTCAAACCCTTCTGATCAGCCAAAAGTAGTAGTTAACCTAAAACAAGTTGATAAAATAATACCTGAGCACAGTCTATGAAGGCATAGGAGACAGCTAGACGTAGGGAAAGGGGAAGATTAGGGACTTTAGGGGAGGACATCACTATATGTATGTCACCTTGTACATCCTGGGACTATGTAGTTGTTCATATTGAGAGCGTGGGGGATATGTAAATCTCCATACACAGTTTAGGGACAGGTGTAGTATTGTGAAAGTAGGGAATTACCAGAAATGGCAGTGCGACCCATAGAAGGGTAGGTACTGTCTGAAAGTCTGAAGTACGCAAAAACAGGTTTATCCTCCATGCAAGCCACCTGGGAATGTGGTGAAAGAGTCTTGTAGTAACTTGAACTATCTGTATCCCCCGATAACAAAGTCATTCCGACCTAGGTTGCCTACGTTTGAAGTCTCAGGGGATTCTTATGTTTTTTAGGACTAGTAAGATAGGATACAGAGTAGGGCATCTTAGCTCTGCTCCTACACAGAGAATATCATAACTAAAAGAGAACATGACTAATCTCTCCTCTTTGTTGCAGCCAGAGGATTTTAGGAACCAAAACCAGGCCCGTGCTGACATCTGATGGTTGTGTGGTGATAACTTATCTTGAACTCAACTACATATGTAAACAATCAAACGTGTCAGAGACTGGTGAGTTGTCACGTAGAAAGTAAGACCTCCTCCCGGGATCCTTTGATGAAAGGATCCTGTGATGGGATAGGAGTAACTTGAGGGGTTCCAGAACAATTCAAAGCTAGGAATCAGATCGCAGTTGAGTTTGAATCAAGTATTTTCTGATGGTCAACAATTCATAAAAATGTAGATTGGATAAATTATATTTACTGTAACCAGAAAAGATTTATAAACCACACTCGTGATGCAATAAAGGGATTAGCTGAGCAGACAGAGGCAACTAGCTTAATGACATGGCAGAATAGAATAGCTTTAGATATGCTTTTGGCTGAGCGGGGCGGAGTTTGTGTTCTGTTTGGATATATGTGCTGTATTTTCATCCTCAAACAATATAGCACCGGACGGGTCAGTGACAAAAGAGCTTCAGGGGAGTAACTACGCTGGTGAACAAACTGGCTGAGAACTCTGGTATTGATAGCTCCATAAACGGTTGGTTTGATAACATATTTGATAAATGGAAAACTATTGTTATTACTATTCTGGGTGAAGTTATAGCTTCTATGGGTATACTTGTTCTTTGTGGATGTTGTCTTATTTCCTGTGTCTGAGGTTTGGTGAGAAAGGAGATGGAGAAGGTGATTTCCCAACAGATGGTGAGATACGGCCCAATCTTGGACTCCAACCAAGGAATTGAGGATATGACCTACCAGGCTTGGTGGAGTGACACTAGAGGGTGTCTAAAGGGGGCCAAAATATACTTCTCTGTTTGTGTTTTATGTTTTAATAGTCTTATGTTTTGTGTTCTATTAATCCTGTGTTTTATGCTTTATTAATCAAGTTAACCATGTGAATGTTTGTCTTTCCTTATGTGATGGTTGGAAGTTCTTTGATGACTGGTAACAATTTGCAAGTTGGGTGTAGATGGACTGAGGGTTTACATTTTTTTGTATAATTATGGCCTATTAATAAAAGTGTGATTTTTTGTTTGTATTGTATTATAATGAATGACAATCTGTGTTTTCTTATTTTTTGAATCACACCTTATTAGGTGTGAAAAGGGGGATTATTGGGGATTTATTATTCTCCTAAATTGATGGGATGACTAACTTAGAAAGAATGCATTCTTGACTGGGCTAATGTAGGCTGTGACACCTGGCAGGCTGTGATTGATGTGAAGAGCTGTTTTAGGGGGTAAAATGAGATAAGGATTGTGTCTTCAAATGCTAGACTATACTGGTTCTTTGTGATCTGTGAACCTTCCTTGGACGTAGGAATGATGTCTAAGGGAGCTGGCTCTTCTCACTATGACAGGTTGTTATGAGGAACGTATGCCTGGTAACAGAAGAGGCTGGCAACAGGGGTGCATCAATGGATTGGCTGAGTAAGTTTAAACCACGCTCAAGCCTCTACTCTAATTGGCCAGCAGAGAAGTGGGGAATTCCCTCTGTCAGAGTATTTGAGTATTGGATCTGGAACAATGTCTTTAGTTCTCTGGGGTGTCCTGCGAGGTATCTCAGAGAGCCCGTATATACGAAACATCATATTTACCATTGAAGGTTTTTGCATTAATTAAAATAACTAGTATATCTTAGAAGTCGTGTTGACCTCTTTTGTTCCTAATACCAGATTTGAATTGACGCGACTTTGACACTTGCTTGCTTGCTATTAACTCGAAATCGGCTAGCTAATCAAATGTATGGTTTAGTTATAAATGAACTAGTTAGCTAATTATAGGCTGAACATTTTCTTACCCCACTGAAGGTATTCATTTTCCTTCTTGGATGTCCTCTGTTTACATAACAGGGCAATGATTTGAATCACCCATGCATTCTAGCTAGCTAGCTACAATAAAATAAAATGTTATTGGTCACATACACATATTTAGCAGATGTGATTGCGAATGTAGCGAAATGCTTGTGTTCCTAGCTCCATCAGTGCAGTAGTATCTAACAATTCACAACAATACACACAAATCTAAAAGTAAAATAATGGAATTAAGAAATATATAAATATTAGGACAAGCAAAAATGTCCTGGGCTAATAATGTAAGAAATACCACACAAAAAAACAAAATACTGCAACGTCGCTTAGGAGCTAGAAGCAGAGTTGCCATGTCTGTCGGCACCGTCTAATACAACCCATGTTCACTTCTGGCAATTTTCCTCCCTCCCCTAATTTTGGCAATGCATGAACATGAAGTAACCTAAACATTAATAGATCATGGTCTGGCTCAAAAAGATCAGACTACAGCAAGTATGACCAACCAAACAAAAGCGATATGAATCATCTTTCATTAAGTCAACCTAAAATGTCTATCTAATGCAACATTTACTAATGTATAGATAAAGAAAACAGAGAGCATGTCCACAATTAACTTTATTTTACAAGATGATATAAAGCATGAAGCAAACATGGAATTACTTTGTGAAATGTGAAAATGTCGAGTGAAAGTGTCTTTCATTCATCTCTGTACTTTGGTGCAGATGGACAATTCTTGTTCAGCCTCATAGTAGCATGATTCTGGTTCTGATTCTGGATAGCTGAACTCCTGTAAATAGTGAAAGGACAGTTAGATGTCTATGGGACAGTTTTCAAACCATAACATTGTAAAACACTCAGTGGGCTATGAGTTTTTCCAACTTGATACCCTAGGGAGGATGAATGACCTGTCAAAATTACAGCAATCTTGTACTTGTTCATATGAATTTGAGACTGAAAAGGGGGCTGAGCTTGTTTTATGCAGGGTACATTGTCTAGAATGCATCTGTAATTAAAAAGTAATTCACACAGTATACTGTATGTCATCTCTATGTTGATAGGTTAATTTCAGTCAATCATTTGGAATGGAAAGGTCTAGGTAGCCTAGCCATCCAGTGCATTTGTGGCACACCTTGTATGTCAGTGGCAGACGGCTGACTTGGGTCTCTGAGCTCTTCCGTTGTCTGTTGTCATTCACAGCCCCCTCTTGAAGGTACTACCTTCTTCATCTTCTCTGCGTCCTACAGCAGGAGAAGTGAATAGAAGAGAGAGAGAGGGGAACCAAAATAATTAGGGGGGGTAAAATGTACAGGCTGTGCTGGTGCCTGTGCTGAAGAGCCAGTGGGCAGGTATCGCCACAGACACCTACTGTACATGGGCTTCTGTTGTTAAGTTAAACCACCTCTGCCACTCCATTAACCATTCCATATAGATTCCCTTTCTAAACCAGACTATATAGTCTTGACTCTCTCTCTCTCTCTCTCTCTCTCTCTCTCTCTCTCTCTCTCTCTCTCTCTCTCTCTCTCTCTCTCTCTCTCTCTCTCTCTCTCTCTCTCTCTCTCTCTCTCTCTCTCTCTCTCTCTCTCTCTCTCTCTCTCTCTCTCTCTCTCTCTCTCTCTCTCTCTCTCTCTCGTGGGGAGAACAAGTATTTGATACACTGCCGATCTACTTACAAAGCATGTAGAGGTCTGTAATTTGTATCATAGGTACACTGAGAGACGGAATCTAAAACAAAAATCCAGAAAATCACATTGTATGATTTTTAAGTAATTAATTAGCATTTTATTGCATGACATAAGTATTTGATCACCTACCAACCAGTAAGAATTCCGGCTCTCACAGACCTATTCGTTTTTCTTTAAGAAGCCCTCCTGTTCTCCACTCATTACCTGTATTAACTGCACCTGTTTGAACTCGTTATCTGTATAAAAGACACCTGTCCACACACTCAATCAAACAGACTCCAACCTCTCCACAATGGCCAAGACCAGAGAGCTGTGTAAGGACATCAGGGATAAAATTGTAGACCTGCACAAGGCTGGGATGGGCTACAGGACAATAGGCAAGCAGCTTGGTGAGAAGGCAACAACTGTTGGCGCAATTATTAGAAAATGGAAGAAGTTCAAGATGACGGTCAATCACCCTCGGTCTGGGGCTCCATGCAAAATGTCACCTCGTGGGGCATCAATGATCATGAGGAAGGTGAGGGATCAGCCCAGAACTACACGGTAGGACCTGGTCAATGACCTGAAGAGAGCTGGGACCACAGTCAAAAAGAAAACCATTAGTAACACACTACGCAGTCATGGAGGTCCCCCTGCTCAAGCCAGCGCATGTCCAGGCCCATCTGAAGTTTGCCAATGACCATCTGGATGATCCAGAGGAGGAATGGGAGAAGGTCATGTGGTCTAATGAGACAAAAATATAGCTTTTTGGTCTAAACTCCACTCGCCGTGTTTGGAGGAAGAAGAAGGATGAGTACAACCCCAAGAACACCATCCCAACCGTGAAGCATGGAGGTGGAAACATAATTCTTTGGGGATGCTTTTCTGCAAAGGGGACAGGACGACTGCACCATATTGAGGGGAGGATGGATGGGGCCATGTATCGTGAGATCTTGGCCAACAACCTCCTTCCCTCAGTAAGAGCATTGAAGATGGGTCGTGGCGGGTCTTCCAGCATGACAACGACCGAAACACACAGCCAGGGCAACTAAGGAGTGGCTCAGTAGGAATCATCTCAAGGTCCTGGAGTGGCCTAGCCAGTCTCCAGACCTGAACCCAATAGAAAATCTTTGGAGGGAGCTGAATGTCTGTATTGCCCAGCGACAGCCCCGAAACCTGAAGGATCTGGAGAAGGTCTGTATGGAGTAGTGGGCCAAAATCCCTGCTGAAGTGTGTGCAAACCTGGTCAAGACCTACAGGAAACGTATGATCTCTGTAATTGCAAACAAAGGTTTCTGTACCAAATATTAAGTTCTGCTTTTCTGATGTATCAAATACTTATGTCATGCAATAAAATGCTAATTAATTACTTAAAAATCATACAATGTGATTTTCTGGATTTTTGTTTTAGATTCCGTCTCTCAGTGTACCTATGATACACATTACAGACCTCTACATGCTTTGTAAGCAGGAAAACCTGCAAAATCGGCAGTGTATCAAATATTTGTTCTCCCCACTGTATATATATATATATATATATCACTAGGTCATGCTGGCGCTAAGAAGACATCCTTCACCAACAGTATCATTTGTTGGCATTGGGAAATGACACAAAATTAACACATTAAAAGACCTAGCGCTTTTTGTTTTACGTTGTAATTGGCTATAATCTACACTAAGTGTGCAAAACATTAGGACACCTGCTCTTTCCATGGCAGACTGACCAGGTGAATCCAAATGAAAGCTATGATCCCTTATTGATGTCAGTTGTTAAATCCACTTCAATTAGTGTAGATTAATGGGAGGAGACAGGTTAAAGAAGGATTTTTAAGCCTTGAGACAATTGAGACATGGACTGTATATGTGTGCCATATAGAGGGTGAATGGGCAAGACAAAATATTTGTTGTAGGTGCCTTCTCAACATGGCTCCTCATGTTTAGCTCTGTCACTCAAATAATGTTGCCCGATACCACTTTTGAACAACACGCTCATATATAGTAACCTCATCTTCTTTCACCAGAGATTGCAGTTCTCCAAGCTTGCTGAAACTCTCCCGAAAGGCAGGTTTTCATGTGGAGCCCTGACCCCTACAGTACAGAAAGATACTGTTAGAGTGCTGACAGTGATAACAAAGTAGGCTGTAGATTCTTAATTCCCATCCTCATTCAGAATATAATTGGTAACAATATAAAGATATCGAAGCACATTTGATTACAATGCTAGTAGTTTTTGCTTAAGAAAATGTTATGTGTGAGGTTCCCATAGTTAATCCAGTAAAAGTATTTTCTGTAGTAACTCTTTCAGCCCTTATCATGCCTGTCACCCATGCAATCATTTATGATGTAGTTATATTCTACTCAATGTCTTATAGGCCTATCATGCAAACATTCTATGCAAGCAAATACTTCTTACTCATTACGTTTGTACAAATACAAAACGTTCAATCAATCATTCACTGGTGTGTCATTACTGTAATTTCCATTTCGTGTAATGATCGCAGTGCCATTCTACATTGTCAAAGTACGGTTCTAGGTCATTGTACAGCGCATTAGGAAAGCATTCAGACCCGTTGACTCTTCCCACATTTTGTTACGTTACAGAATGTTACAGAATATTCTAACATGGATTAAATTGTTTTTTTCCTCATCAATCTATACACAATAACCCATAACGACAAAGAAAAAACAGGTTTTTAGACATTTCTGCAAATGTATATAAAAAACAACAACTGAAATGTCACATTTACATAAGTATTCAGACCCTTTACTCAGTACTTTTTTGAAGCACCTTTGGCAGCGATTACAGCCTCGAGTCTTCTTCTGTATGACGCTACAAGCTTGGCACATCTGTATTTGGGGAGTTTCTCCCATTCTTCTCTGCAGATCCTCTCAAGCTATGTCAGGTTGAATGGGGAGTGTCGCTGCACAGCTATTTTCAGGTCTCGCCAGAGATGTTAGATTGGGTTCAAGTCTGGGCTCTGGCTGGGCCACTCAAGGACATTCAGAGACTTGTCCCAAAGCCACTCCTGCGTTGTCTTGGCTGTGTGCTTAGGGTCAGTGTCCTGTTGGAGGTGCTGAGCGCTCTGGAGCAGGTTTTCATCAAGGATCTCTCTTTACTTTGCTCCGTAGATCTTTCCCTCGATCTGACTAGTCTCACAGTCCCTGCTGATGAATAACATCCCCACAGCATGATGCTGCCACCACCATGCTTCACCATAGGGATGGTGCCAGGTTTCCTCTAGACGTGACACTTGGCATTCAGGCCAAAGAGTTCAATATTGGCTTCATCAGACCAGAGAATCTAGTTTCTCATGGTCTGAGAGTCCTTTAGGTGCCTTTTGGCAAACTCCATGCGGGCTGTCATGTGCCTTTTACTGAGGAGTGGCCACTCTACCAAAGCCTGATTGGTGGAGTGCTGCAGAGATGGTTGTCCATCCAGAGGGACTCTGGAGCTTTGTCAGAGTGACCATCGGGTTCTTGGTCACCTCCCTGACCAAGGCCCTTCTCCCCTGATTGCCCAGTTTGGCCGGGCGGCCAGCTCTAGGAAGAGTCTTGGTGGTTCCAAACTTCTTCCATTTAAGAATGATGGAGGCCACTGTGTTCTTGAGGACCTTCAATGCTGCAGAAATGTTTTGGTACCCTTCCCCAGATCTGTGCCTCGACACAATCCTGTCTCGGAGCTCTATGGACAATTCCTTCGACATCATGGCTTGGTTTTTGCTCTGATATGCACTGTCAACTGTGGGACCTTATATAGACAGGTGTGTGCCTTTCCAAATCATGTCCAATCAATTGAATTGACCCCAGGTGGACTCCAATCAAGTTGTAGAAACATCAGGATGATCAATGGAAATAGGATGCACCTGAGCTCAATTTCGAGTCTCATAGCAAAGGGTCTGAATACTTATGTGAATAAGGTATTTCTGTTCTTTATTTTTAATAAATTTGCTAAAATGTCTAAATACCTGTTTTCGCTTTGTCATTATGGGGTATTGTGTGTAGATTGCTGAGGGTTTTATTTATTTAATCCATTTTAGAATAAGGCTGTAATGTAGCAAAATGTGGAAAAACTAGAGACAAGTATGTGCCAACGCTGTTGCCTCGCAGATTTGGTCCTCTGTCCACTACAGCCTTTAGCGGGGACACAGCTGTCAGAATGTCCTAATGTTTTGCACACTTAGTTTTGCACACTTATTGCTTCTTCAAGACTAGATCTGGGGACCTGCACCTTAGAACTAGCTAGCTTTCCCCAAAGCCCATTGGCAAGACCGGTAATTAATCGGTAATATATCCTCCCCTCGCACAAAAGCTTGAAATACAGAAAGTTCCATCCCTGAGTTTTTCTCCCAACAGTTTTAGTTAGCCTTAACTTTAACTTGGCTTGTTTACCTCTCTAGTGGGGGCATAGCAAATTGACGAGGAAGCGTGGCGGACGTTCCGCATTCAAGTAGCGTAAATATGAGAACCAATCAAAATTTGAGCTAACCTTCCCTTTTACAAGCCCAAGATACCAGACCAGTGAGTCACAGCTTGCTGTGTAGTAATGTGGGTCGTGTGTCAGCCAGGCTATAAAGGACGGATATGGATGAACAATACGGATCCAGAAGGGTGGTACCCAAGTCAACCGCAGCTTGATACTCCTTCATTAGCCTTACGGAGACCGTGACCTTGGGACTATAAGGTTCTATCAGAAATGTTGGTCAGAAATGAGTTATTCACATATAGTTGCTCTTTAGATGGTCCTTTACATGTGATATATGTCAGATAAAAAGAAATAAAAAAAATTAAGATGAAAAAAATTACAAAGTTCTATTTGTGTAAACACCTTTTAACTTGGTGCTGTAAGGTTCTATCTGCAATCCAATCAAAAAATGCTGGGTTGTCAATGAAAAATCATTGTATGTAAGGTGATATACTTATCTAGTCATGAAAGAGATCTTGGACTTGAAAAATACTTATCTCAAAACTATACATTTTGCAGATAGAACCTTATAGTCCCAAGTCCTTGATTATTCATATCATAGGTTCTGGTTCTCTTTTCAATTGCCTAGCTAGATTTTTTCACCACTTTTCAGAAAAATTGTGATTATGTAAGCTCTTTATGGTAACATTTATAAACACAGGTGCCTAAGATCATATTTATGGTCCTTGGGAGAGGCATTGCTGTTTTTGTCTTGTTCTATATCAATACGAAAACCTCCATGGAAAGGCTATTTCACCAAAAGTACAAACTTACCACATTGTATTGATAACTAGCAAGTAGTAACTTTGGGTGTCTGAGACTAGAAAAATATATCAGTTTACTCATCCAGAGCTAAGCTTTAGCAATGTTGCTAGTTATCCATAGGATACATTGTATTTGTCATTTTAGGGAACTATCGCTTTAACAAATGTGTGATAATAATGAACATGAATTAATATATTTGATAATGTGATTAGAAAGAAGGAAGGGTATTCTCTTTATTTAATCATTCAATGACTGTACTTTTCTATTGAAATTGAAATAATTGTAACATTCTGTGCCATATGGCTGAACCCAGATGGACATTTCAGAGCCATAAGGTTCTATCTGCGATTGCATCCTCCTAAAAAACGGATTTACAAATGTCTTAGGATTTTGTATACTCTGCACTTTAGGTACCTTAAGGTGAGGACATTAATGGGTTATAAAAGAAGAATTCACTACAAAACAGTTCTGAAATGTGGGATGTGAAATATTTGATGCTCAGAACTATGCTTTGCGCAGATAAAACCTTATACGTAGTCCCAAGGTCTCAAGACACCACGGAGAGACTAGAGACAAGTATGTGCCTATCAGTGTAAAGACTCTCTGGTCTATATACAGACACACAGTGAAGCTCTGAGTCAGGGATGAGGCTGGGGCTAGGAAAGGGCAGACTGAAAGGCCACCAGTGTTTACAAAAGCAGATCGATGGAGCGAGGTAGAGGGGATAAACTCTCCCTGACCACAAACCTCAGACCCGAAGTAGAGACAAGGGTAGAGTGGGGGATGGGAATCCATGGGCAGAGGGGACACAGAGACAGGGCTATTCCAGCTAGTTGTACTGAAGCTAGCTTACAGATGTATCCCGCGGTGTTGTCACCTTCACTAAGACATGAAGAAGTACTGTCACACTTTCATGGCAACAGCTCAAGCGTTTGTTGTATAGTGTTTGACAGGGAGTCTAGGATACAATCATGGAAAAAAGGGTTCCAAAAGGGTTATTCAGCTGTCCCCATGGGATAACCCTTTGAATAACCCTTTGGGTTCCAGGTAGAACCTTTTTGGGTTCCATGTAGAACCCTCTGTGGAAAGGGTTCTACATGGAACCCAAAAGGGTTCTTCAAAGGGTTCTCCCCGAGGGGCAGCCGGAGACCCTTTTATGTTCTAGGTGGAACCTTTTCTAAAAGTATACATTTGGGAACTTATATCAAATATAAGAGTGGGATGGTATGTTCTATATGCTTCCCAGCCTAGTGGGGGTTGGATTGGGGACAGAAGGGGAATAGAAGTGTGACACAAACAAGGAAGTCACAGGCAATTTGAAGCTTCTATCAACAAGAGTGAAAGAAGCCGGGCCTGATCTGAGAGAGTAATTAAACTCATATGCAAAATAGTCATGAATAATTCAGTTTTACCCCTCCTCTTCATCCTCCCTTCTCTCCTTCCCCTTCCGCTCTCCCTCGACGTTTACGAGGGTCGAAGACTGTTTAAGTGTCAAAGACAATCAAAGGCTCTTTTCCTCCTTCCATCTCTCTCTGTTGTGAGAGAGATGCCTCTTATTTGTGTTCCTTTCAATCCACTCCCTTAATAAGAGAGAGAGGAATTCAATATAGGGCAGATAAAACAACCCCATTTGCAACCTGTTGTCAATTATCAGACCTATTCCCCCCTAGGAATGCAATTGCACAGCAGAGCAGACAGCCGTTCAATTCCAATCTGAACCTTCATGTTCAGGGGAGAATGAATTCCCTCTGTTGGAACTTTGGATCCACCTTTCCTGCTTTGGTGTAGTCCTGCTTTGGTGTAGTCAGACAAAAGGTAAAGGTTGGAAGGAGAGAGAGAGAGAGAGAGAGAGAGAGAGAGAGAGAGAGAGAGAGAGAGAGAGAGAGAGAGTTTGTGCATGCATGCAGCATGTTCTCATTCTACATTGTTAAAATGAAGTGCTTAGTAACACCAAAACTAGTGGCAACTGAGCTGCCACCAACTTGAAGGAGACGAAGCCTTAACTTTGCTGGTGTATTGAAACACATCATCCTGAGATGCTTTGAAACATTGCATGGTGTGTTGGAACACCACTTAATCAAGTGTTGTGCAACACCTTGCCAGGGACTGGGAGCACTTCCAGAAAATATTTAGTTATTTTTAATGCAGAATGAGATACCTACTCTTTTGGTGTCGTTTCTTCTATCTAAAGCTTCTAAACACCATTATGATGTTTTCAATCCTGTCTAGTGCAAATACATGTATTTGACATTGGCCCTTTTATGCATTTCACATTGTCAAACACAGTGCTCAAACCACCAGCACCAACTAGAGGTTGAACTGTAAGAATTGAAGATTCTGTTGACAGTCATGAATGTGGGAATGGTTGCTGTCCTCATTGAATGTCAATTTGTATGATGGTTTTGATATCTGTTCATCATAATCCATTACACCTCATGGCACAAAAAAACATAATACTAATATAGAAATATAATTTTCTTTCTTCAAACATGTATACAACAATGTGTGAAAGAATCAAAAAGTCAAAACATTTATTACCCACAATTCTCTAAAAACAGAGTCACATGGCAAGATACGAAACGCAAGGTGATTTAAACCAAAGACTTCTAATGAGTTCAATCACTCAGTTTTCTCTCTCTTTGGTTATCCTCATGAAAGATTATTACATTTGAGCAACTTACATTATTTTGGCAAAATTAAATTAACAAATCATTGAAACGACATGCAGAAGGTGGGAGAAACAGATTGAAGGGTTGGAGCGGTGAATTTAACCCGTCTTCGGTGGGGAGAGACGTGTCTAAGCTGGGTGTGTTACCTCTAGACCACAGGCTCTGTATGACTTGCATTAATAAGTATACAGGGAATTCGGAAAGTATTCAGACCCTTGACTTTTTCCACATTTTGTTACGTTACAGCCTTATTCTAAAAGGGATTAAGTTAATTATTTTCCTCATCAATCTACACACAATACCCCATAATGACAAACTGAAAACAGGTTTTTAGACAATTTTGCAAATGTAATTTCTTTTTGAAAAAACGTTATTTACATAAGTGTTCACACCCTTTGCTATAAGACTCAAAATTGAGCTCAGGTTTGGAAAGGCACACACATGATTTGGAAACCTCAGACTGGTGCGAAGGTTCACCTTCAAACAGCACAACGACTCTAAGCACACAGCCAAGACAACGCAGGAGTGGCTTCGGGACAAGTCTCTGAATGTCCTTGAGTGGCCCAGCCAGAGCCCGGACTTGAACCTGATCGAACATTTCTGGAGAGACCTGAAAATAGCTGTGCAGCGACGCTCCCCATCCAACCTGACAGAGTTTGAGAGGATCTGCAGAGAAGAATGGGAGAAACTCCCCAAACACATATGTGCCCAGCTTATAGCGTCATACCCAAGAAGACTCGAGGCTGTAATCGCTGCCAAAGGTGCTTCAACAAAGTACTGAGTAAAGGGTCTGAATACTTATGTAAATGTGATATTTCAGTTTTGTATTTTTAATACATTTGCTATAATTTCTAACAACCTGTTTTTGCTTTGTCATTATGGTGTATTGTGTGTAGATTGTTGAGGAAAAAAACAGTTTAATCCATTTTAGAATAAGGCTGTAACGTAACAAAATATTGAAAAGTCAATGGGTCTGAATACCTCCCGAATGCACTGTACATGCACTATCGGCCAAAAGTTTTAGAACACCTACTCATTCAAGGGTTTTTCTTTATTTTTACTATTTCTAGGCTGTAATCGCTGCCAAAGGTGCTTCAACAAAGTAATGAGTAAAGGGTCTGAATACTTATGTAAATGTGATATTTCAGTTTTGTATTTTTAATACATTTGCTATAATTTCTAACAACCTGTTTTTGCTTTGTCATTATGGTGTATTGTGTGTAGATTGTTGAGGAAAAAAACGGTTTAATCCATTTTAGAATAAGGCTGTAACGTAACAAAATATAGAAAAGTCAAGGGGTCTGAATACCTCCCGAATGCACTGTACATGCACTATCTGTCAAAAGTTTTAGAACACCTACTCATTCAAGTGTTTTTCTTTATTTTTACTATTTCTACACTGTAGAATAATAGTGAAGACATCAAAACTATGATATAACACATATGGAGTCATGTAGTAACCAACAAAGTGTTAATCAAATAAAAACATATTTGAGATTCTTCAAGTAGCCACCATTTGCCTTGATGACAACCGACCCAACCAAATTGAGATGGTTTGGGATGAGTCGGACCGCAGATTGAAGGAAAAGCAGCCAACAAGTGCTCAGCATATGTGGGAACTCCTTCAAGACTGTTGGATAAGCATTTTGGGTGAAGTTGGTTGAGAGAATGCCAAGAGTGTGCAAAGCTGTCATCAAGGCAAATGGTGGCTATTTGAAGAATCTAAAATACAAAATATATTTTGATTTGAATAAACACTTTGTTGGTTACTACATGATTCCATATGTGTTATATCATAGTTTTGATGTCTTCACTATTATTTTACAATGTAGAAAATAGTAAAAAATTAAGAAAAACCCTTGAATGAGTAGGTGTTCTAATACTTTTGACCAGTGGGGTGTGTATATATATATATATACAGTGGGGGAAAAAAATATTTAGTCAGCCACCAATTGTGCAAGTTCTCCCACTTGAAAAGATGAGAGATGCCTGTAATTTTCATCATAGGTACACGTCAACTATGACAGACAAATTGAGAAAGAAAAATCCAGAAAATCACATTGTAGGATTTTTAATGAATTTATTTGCAAATTATGGTGGAAAATAAGTATATGGTCACCTACAAACAAGCAAGATTTCTGGCTCTCACAGACCTGTAATTTCTTCTTTAAGAGGCTCCTCTGTCCTCCCCTCGTTTCCTGTATTAATGGCACCTGTTTGAACTTGTTATCAGTATAAAATACACCTGTCCACAACCTCAAACAGTCACACTCCAAACTCCACTATGCCCAAGACCAAAGAGCTGTCAAAGGACACCAGAAACAAAATTGTAGACCTGCACCAGGCTGGGAAGACTGAATCTGCAATAGGTAAGCAGCTTGGTTTGAAGAAATCAACTGTGGGAGCAATTATTAGGAAATGGAAGACATACAACACCACTGATAATCTCCCTCGATCTGGGGCTCCACGCAAGATCTCACCCCGTGGGGTCAAAATGATCACAAGAACGGTGAGCAAAAATCCCAGAACACCACGGGGGGACCTAGTGAATGACCTGCAGAGAGCTGGGACCAAAGTAACAAAGCCTACCATCAGTAACACACTACGCCGCCAGGGACTCAAATCCTGCTGTGTCCCCCTGCTTAAGCCAGTACATGTCCAGGCCCGTCTGAAGTTTGCTAGAGTGCATTTGGATGATCCAGAAGAGGATTGGGAGAATGTCATATGGTCAGATGAAACCAAAATATAACTTTTTGGTAAAAACTCAACTCGTCGTGTTTGGAGTACAAAGAATGCTGAGTTGCATCCAAAGAACACCATATCCACTGTGAAGCATGGGGGTGGAAACATCATGCTTTGGGGCTGTTTTTCTGCAAAGGGACCAGGACGACTGATCCGTGTAAAGGAAAGAATGAATGGGGCCATGTATCGTGAGATTTTGAGTGAAAACCTCCTTCCATCAGCAAGGGCATTGAAGATGAAACGTGGCTGGGTCTTTCAGCATGACAATGATCCCAAACATATCGCCCGGGCAACGAAGGAGTGGCTTCGTAAGAAGCATTTCAAGGTCCTGGAGTGGCCTAGCCAGTCTCCAGATCTCAACCCCATAGAAAATCTTTGGAGGGAGTTGAAAATCCGTGTTGCCCAGCGACAGCCCCAAAACATCACTGCTCTAGAGGAGATCTGCATGGAGGAATGGGCCAAAATACCAGCAACAGTGTGTGAAAACCTTGTGAAGACTTACAGAAAACGTTTGACCTGTGTCATTGCCAACAAAGGGTATATAACAAAGTATTGAGAAACCTTTTTGTTATTGACCAAATACTTATTTTCCACCATAATTTGCAAATAAATTCATTAAAAATCCTACAATGTGATTTTCTGGAATTTCTTTTCTCATTTTGTCTGTCATAGTTGACGTGTACCTATGATGAAAATTACAGGCCTCTCTCATCTTTTTAAGTGGTAGAACTTGCACAATTGGTGGCTGACTAAATACTTTTTTCCCCAGTGTATATATATGTATATATATATAGTCAATTTCAATTCACTCCAGAATCATTTCTCACAGTGCGGCTGTGGTTGAGTGTGTAAAATGCCAAATAAATGTACCATCTTACTACCCCTCCTGTTTCTAATCAGTCTAAATAAAGCATAGATAAAATAAAGGTGGAATTCCACAACAAAATATTCTCCATTGGCCCTAATCATCAATCAATATTTAGGCTATAAACCATTTGTATATCTAAAGCATTGATCGTATGAGAAACACATTTCTTGCTACCTTTTACATGCACTGAATCCCCAAATAGTTGTTTTACAACACTCTTAAAAACACCAACATCAGGTTGTAGAACCACATTGGATGTTTCAGAGTACTTAATTTCTGTTTTAAAACACATTGGGTTTACATTCAAACACCCGATCTCAGCTTTGGTGCTTTACTTTTCATGGTTTCATTACAAAATCATGATGTTTTGAGTCTTTCTATTTTTACTGTGTAGCCCACAAAAAACTAGATGACACTGACAGACAGACAGACAGACAGACAGACAGACAGACAGACAGCACATCATCCTTCAGAATAAGATGTTGGTGTTGTTCCAACTCCAATGGGAGAGAGAATCAATACACTAGACAGCACACATTATAGGAAATTGAATAAACATGCGGAGAGAAAACAATGAATGAGAAATAATTGAGTTTAACGTTGGGAAGAAGAGCTACATTCTTATCAGCATTTCTAAGTTGAACATGCAAAGAATCTGAAGAGTCTCTCTTGAGGACAGGATGTTTATAAAAGACTACTTAAGTATTATTTTTGAATTATATTTCTTCAATACTGTAAAACCTGACTACATTATAGAACCATATGCGTCAGGATAAACCTTGACAATACAAAGACAGACACACACACACAGACAGACACACATGCCATTCCAACACACACACCATTCCAACCCACACACATCTCTGAGACAAAAACACAGATCCAAACTCCACCATTATTCATTATGACTATAATGACTTCCAGCAACTATTATAAGCTCATAATATCAGGAGTTTTTTCTTGCACCAATTAGAGTGTAATCAACTACCATGATGAACAGCCACCACAGCGACCTGACAGTCAGAAAAGTGTAGCAAATAAATGGTGAGAAAACCACCAGCTGTAGCTGTTGTATGACTGGTGTTACCACTCCAAGTGAACATCCCTAATGAACTATTTGTTATTCAACATGTCTAGAATTGATTCCCTTTAATGACTTGAGGCACATACTGAAGCCCACACACACATGCACACCAGTGGAGGCTCATCAGAGGAGGAAGGGGAGGACCATCCAGTGAATTTGATAGAAATAAAAATAGTGAAACATTAAAAAAGTGATCCTTTTAAGATCAAACTACCCAAAAATGTATATTCACGTCACCAAATAACTGATTAAAACACACTGTTTTGCCTCAACAGCACTCTATAGGGTAGCACCATGGTGTAGCTGGAGGACAGCTATTTTCAGTCCCCCTCTGCGTACATTGACTTTAATAGAAAACCTAGGAGGCTCATGGCCTCTTCCGTAGACTTACACAGTAATTATGACGACTTCCGGAGGACATCCTCCAACATATCAGAGCTCTTTCAGCATGAACTGACATGTTCTCCACCCAATCAAAGGATTAGAGAATTAATCTTGCACTGAAAGCATAAGCTACATCTAGCTAGCACTGCAGTGCATCAAATGTGGTGAGTAGTTGACTCAAAGAGAGAGAAAGACAACAGTTGAACAGTTTTGAACAAATGGATTTCTTAAAAAATTGAGAAGCAGCAGAGAGAGAGAGAGATTTTTTTCCACTTTCAAATATTTAGCTAGCTAATGCAGCTAGCTAATTTAGCCTACTCAAACACCCAGCTCAAATAGAGAGGATTGCTATTTTTGTTAGCTAGCTGGCTAAGGCTATCCAACACTGGAAATCTTCAAAGTCAAGGTAAGCTTTCGGTTTTATAAATGTATTGCCACTGGGGCCCACTGGTGTAACTGCTAAACTGATTGCTTTAAACTGTACTGTGTGATTGTAGAGGGTTTACTAACGCATTAGTTCTAGTAGCTATGTTGACTATGATGTTAGCTAATATGGTGACAACGATGTAGGCTGTGTGTAGCAGTTAGTGGTTGTGGTATGAAAGTTTGGCTTGGAAAGTTTTCTTTCGCCTGGTCAGACAGCTGTTGTGTTTTGCACTAAAGTCCATAAGCGAAGGGAAAAGGTGAGAGGAGGAGAGCGCATAAATGCGAGAAGGGATTATACAATGAGCAAAGTGATGATGCTGTTTGTATGTGGCTGCTATGAAAGTGAACTGTGTGTGCGGGTGATTAGGGGTATATTCATTCCGCTGATTCTGTTGAAAAACAATTCTTAAGCAGAAGCAAACGGAATGAAACGGGGATAAGCCTACCTGAATCTAATAGAAACTCTCATTTGCAACTGTTTGGACTAATGATTACGCCTTAGATCAGCAACATGCAGGCAAGAGTGTGTAGCAACCTCATGATGGGTATAGGGAACATTTTAGTATCATGTAGTAGCCTGAACCTGTCAATGTTACATTGAGCTGGGTGAATGGAATATGAATGACAGTCATCCAATATGCTGTAATAGAAATAAGGCCATGCTCATAAAGAATGTTATCATCCTCCCTAAACGGCACCGACCGCCACTGGTGCACACATTTTAACCAATGCTCTATGGTCCCCCCTTTTAGAGATGGAGGTCTCTGGTCTCTGCCTCGCTCTCTCTCTCTCTCTCTCTCTCTCTCTCTCTCACACATTCTGATTAAAAGTGGTTGAGACACACATCAAGCCCAGGCAGACAGGCAGTGGGGCCCACTGGGTGGAATAAACATTGATTTTTGCTTGTTTCACTCCTGCCGGTATTTCAGGACCCACCGAGTGATCAATGTGTTAAGGTGGAGATAATTGTGTTTGGAGGATAGTGGTCGCCGGGCGCTCAGGTCGCTAGAAGCCTTATAATTGGTTGGGACAGAGTAGAGAGGAGAACTGGGACGTCACTGTGTGTAGGGGTGGGGGGAAGTGCATGTGTGTGTATGTGTGTGTGTGTGTGTGTGTGTGTGTGTGTGTGTGTGTGTGTGTGTGTGTGTGTGTGTGTGTGTGTGTGTGTGTGTGTGGGCGTGCACGCGTGCGTGCGTCCGTGTGTGTGTGATCTACATCTGTGACTTGGCAGTTACTCATCAAGGGGCTTTGTGAGGGGTTTGATGGCATGACTGGATAACAACTCCTTCAGACTGTCAATCTTAAATAGATGGAGAGAAAGAGATTCAAAGATGGAGGTATGCGAGAAATGTGAATCAGAATGGGGAGGACTGAGGGTAGTTACAGGAGAGAGAGAGAGAGAGAATGAGAGAAAGAGAGAAAGAGGCATGCATGAGTGACTTAGATAAAGAAGAGCAGAAAAAGAGAGGATGGTAAAAGTGCGGAGGAAAGTCCAGAGTTTAGATATACACACACATCTTCCTCCTCATCCCCTTTACAACCCAACCCCTAACAGATAACCTCACTATTTGTTTCCTGTAAACTTGGAGTATCATCAGGCTTTTCAATAAGCCTGCCTGCTGTTATAACCAGTGTTCAATAGATGGCACTGTGGTACCTATGTTTCTATGTACACAGCATTGCACACATGAACAAGGGCATACATTGTCTAACTACTGAAATTACATACAAAAGCTGCATCGCTCATCCACCTAAAGAAATGCAGGTTATGTAACCAATAACCAAGACATCATCACCCACCCTTTACAGCTACAGGGCAGAGATAGAGTACAATTTGGTTATTCTCTTCATAGATTGGTAGTGTCTTTCACCAGCTGTGTGTTCATCATGAGACCACAGTTTTGGTATGCCAGGCTAATACAGTGGTATCCAAGCACCATGACGGTCAAAACATTATTTGTTTATCACTGAAAAAAGTGCTAAAAATCTATTGTGGGAGCAGCCAATACCATTTTACAGTTCTGTGTGTGTGGGTGTGTGTGTGTGTGTGTGTGTCTGTCTGTCTGTCTATCTGCGTGCGTGCATGCATGCGTGTTTCACAGTGAGTCTGTCATAAAAAGGATCCTCTCTATCTGAGTGTCAGGTGTCACAGGTGGTCCTCAGCCAGGTCACCCGTGATACAAGTCATTATTCGACGTCCATCTATGTCTGAGGACTTCGGGGAATTATTTGGAAACTGGCCACTAGGGGCAACAGTGAAGCAGTGTTACCTTCAAGTAGGTTTCAGTTGTGGACGGGGATGGTGGATGGGCGTAAGAGCCAATTTATGCTTGATCCGAAAATGTGGTCGAAAGTGCCATATGGATGGTGTGATGCAGTTGCGAAGCCTCCGGAGGCACTCAGAGGCCAAATTGAGCTCTGTACCACATTGCCGTGCGCCTCTCAAATTGTGTAATAATGGGGTGGGCTCCGTATAGCTCCGCATTGATATGACTGGATGATGGTAGGTGAGGGCGGGAGATCCTATATAAACACAAACTCACTTCCTTGACAACTTCCTTCACAACAGCTCTGCGCTGCTCCACGAAGCGCAAGAAGTATGAATGCCCTGATCTCTGCAGAGGCCGTATCATTGTAAATGCTGCACGGCCAATGCAGCACCTTTAAGCATCTGCATCTGATTCTGAAAGTTGGAAGTTTGAATCCAGCGATAGAAAGTTGTTTTTGGTAGTTTTGTTTTAAGCCTATCCCAAACAATAACCCTTACCTTAACCATTTGGAGTTAATACCTGAACTTAACCCTAACACTCTACTCAGCAAATTGGATGTAGTCTATCACAGTGCCATCCGTTTTGTCTCCAAAGCCCCATACGCTACCCACCACTGTGACCTGTACGCTCTTGTTGGCTGGTCCTCACTACATGTTCGTCGTCAAACCCACTGGCTCCAGGCCATCTATAAATCACTGCTAGGCAAATCCCGCCTTATCTTAGCTCATTGGTCACCATAGCAGCACCCACCCGTAGTCTGCGCTCCAGCAGGTATATCTCACTGGTCATTCCCAAAGCCAACACCTCCTTTGGCCGCCATTCCTTCCAGTTCTCTGCTGCCAATGACTGGAACGAATTGCAAAAATCTCTGAAGCTGGAGACTCTTATCTCCCTCACTAACTTTAAGCATCAGTTGTCAGAGCACCTTACCGATCACTGTACCTGTACACAGCCCATCTGAAATTAGCCCACCCAACTGCCTCATCCCTATATTGTTATTTATTTTGCTCTTTTGCACCCCAGTATCTCTATTTGCACATAATCTCTTGCACATCTAGCATTCCAGTGTTAATACTATTGTAATTATTTTGCACTATAGCCTATTTATTGCCTTACCTCCATAACTTGCTACATTTGCACACACTGTATATATATTTTCTGTTGTATTTTTGACTTTATGTTTTTTACCCCATATGTAACTCTGTGTTGTTTTTATCGCACTGCTTTGCTTTATCTTGGCCAGGTCGCAGTTGTAAATGAGAACTTGTTCTCAACTGGCTTACCTGGTTAAATAAAGGTGAAATATTTTTTTTTTTTTAAACCTTAAAAACGTCGACATTTGACATTTGGAACAACTTCGAAATTTGACTTTTGAGAAACATGGATGAACGTCTAATTCTGACGTGAGAGTGTGAGAGCTAGTAGGTCTCCTACCTACCTCGATATCCTCTCACTGACATGCACACACACACACGCATGCACGCACGCGCACACAAACACACGCGCACACACACACCTTCATGCACGCACGCGCACACACACACACGCGCACGTTACACCTTCCTCTGGTATGCCTGGTTGACAACCACACACACACTGCCCACTGTGAGGTGTGAATGCGGCACGCGTAGCACCACCTTTCTGCTTGACTGCACACAGTGTTGGCGCGTAGCTGGGGGCTGCTGGGTAAAAAGGCGGTTACAACACTTTCAGGGGAGAGGTTAGGACAGGAAGTGACCCGAGCACAGAGGAGACTGACATCTCCACTGAGAGACCATGACCAAGAGATGAGACTGCACACTTCCTACGCCTACACACTATACAACTCTCTCTCTCTCTCTCTCTCTCTCTCTCTCTCTCTCTCTCTCTCTCTCTCTCTCTCTCTCTTTCGCTTTATCTCCCTTTATCTCTATCCTTTCCCTCTCTCTCTTCCCAGCCCTCGCACGCACAGACTCAAACAGCTCATTATCTACAGGTAACTGCCAAAGTAAAGGAAACACCAATATAACATGTCTTAATAGGGCGTTGGGCCACCACGAGCCAAAACAGCTTCAATGGGCATTGACATAGATTCTACAAGTGTCTGGAACTCTATTGGAGGGATGCCACACCATTCTTCCATGAGAAATTCCATCATTTGGTGTTTTGTTAATGGTCGTGGAAAATGCTGTCTCAGGCGCCGCTCCAGAATCTCCCATAAGTGTTTGTTCAATTGGGTTGAGATCTGGTGGCTGACACACACACACACACACACACACACACACACACACACACACACACACACACACACACACACACACACTCCCTTCTATCTCGTCTGTTCACTCCTCTTCCTCCACAATCTCTCCCTTCTCTCTCTCCATCTCCCCCTCTCTCTCAACCCCCTCCCTCTCTATTCTTTCTCCTCCTCCCTGTCCTCTCCGGTCACCACCTCTGTCCTCTCTCCTGTTCTCTCGTTCTCGCTCCTCTCGTCTTGTACTCTCTCTTACTCCTTCTCCAATCTCTCTGTCCTCTCTCTCTTCTTCTTCTCCTCCGAATCAACTTCAAACACATTAAGCGTGATGAAAGGAAGAAAATACCCATCGAGGAGAATTTAGCCCCCATGTCTAGATGAAAGAGCATCTTCTTTCATCCACATCAACATGTCTGTGTAGCTCCAGTTGTAAAAAATGCACTAAGTACTCTGGAACATACACTTCAGGGCTTTAAACTCAGTAGTCTGTAGATTTCATGTAATCTAATGGCAAGAGAGAGCATTGCATGTTAGAGCATGGGTTTTCTCCAGTGGAACAATGCTCAGCTACGTATTCATCTCGATGAGAAGGTTGGATGTCTTGTGAACACAACGTAATGAGATCAACTCCCTTAGGGAGCCTGCAGTGCCTGCAGACACAAAGAGTAGGAGATAGGCTATACACTACAGATGTCAAATAACATTTTATTTGTCACATACTTCGTAAACAACAGGTGTGGACTAACAGTGAAATGCTTATTTACGGGCCCTTTCCAAAAATGCAGAGAGAAAGAAAATAGAGAAAAGTAATCATACGTAATAATAAAAGTAATAATAAATACACAATGAGTAATGATAACTTGGCTATGCTGTACACAGGGTACCAGTACCGAGTCGATGTGCAGGGCAATATATTTACATATAACTAGGAATAAAGTGACTAGGCAACAGGATAGATAATATACAGTAGCAGCAGCGTATGTGATGAGTCAAAAAAGTTAGTGCAAAAAGGGTCAATGCAGATAGTCCGGGTAGCTATTTGGTTAACTATTTTACTAAATATTTAGCAGGCTTGTGGGTGGAAGCTGTTCAGGGTCCTGTTGCTTCCAGACTTGGTGCATCGGTACCACTTGCTGTGCGGTAGCAGAGAGAACAGTCTATGACTTGGGTGGCTGGAGTCTTTGACCATTTTTAGGGCCTTTCTCTGACACCGCCTGGTATAATATGGGTCTCCTGTAGCTCAGTTGGTAGAGCATGGTGCTTGCAACGCCAAGGTTGTGGGTTCTTTTCCCACGGGGGGCCAGTATGAAAATGTATACACTCACTAACTGTAAGTCGCTCTGGATAAGAGCGTCTGCTAAATGGCTAAAATGTAAATGTCAGGTCCTGGATGTCAGGGAGCTCGGCTCCAGTGATATACTGGGCCGTATGCACTACCCTCTGTAGCGCCTTGCGGTCGGTTGCCAAGCAGTTGCCATGTCAAACGGTGATGCAGCCAGACAAGATGCCTACCACCGTCGTGTTTCAGCAAACTTAATGATTGTGTTGGAGTCGTGAGCGCCTATGCAATTGTGGGTGAACAGGGAGTACAGGAGGGTACTAAGCATGCACCCCTGAGGGGCCCCAGTGTTGAGTGTCAGCATGGCGGATATGTTGTTGTCTATCCTCACCACCTGCGGGCGGCCTGTCAGGAAGTCCAGGATCCAGTTGCAGAGGGAGGTGTTCAGTCCCAGGGTCCTTAGCTTAGTGATGAGCCTGGAGGGCACTATGGTGTTGAAAGCTGAGCTGTAAGGAGGGGGAGAGGAGGGAAGAAAAGGTGAAGGGTGACTCATTTTGCTCTGCCTCTCTCCACTATTTGAAAGAATATATTTTAGTTCCTTCTGAATAGCAGCAGAACCAATGTTTGTGTGTGTGTGGGTGTGTGCGCGTGTGCGCATATGCGTTCTTGCCTGCCTGCCTGTCGAAGTCAATAGCATATTTATCTCTCTTCATGAAGGGTCCTTTGTATAATGACCATGTTATACTCTCCTTGAAGGAAATGCAAACATATTCACACACATGCTGCATACACATACAGTACACCCCACACCAAATACTATTTTCATACAGTTTGAGAGCTACATACTCTATGTATTTCTACCCCGTGCAGAAGCCTTGAATCTGATACTGTACTTTGTAGAATCTGTTGATACGTTAAAAGGCTGGGGTTACACAAAGTAACTTTCTCACAATTTTATACTGAACAAAAATATAAACGCAACATACCAAGTGTTGCTCCCATGTCTCATGAGCTGAATTAAAATGTTCCATACGCACAAAAAGCTTATTTCTCTAAATTTTGTGCACACATTTTTTTATACATCCCTGTTAGTGAGTATTTCTCCTTTGCCAAGATAATCCATCCACCTGACAGATGTGGCAAATCAAGAAGCTGACTAAACAGCATGATCAAGATACACAAGTGCACCTTGTGCTGGGGACAATAAATGGCCACTCTAAAATATGCAGTTTTGTCACACAACACAATGCCACAGATCTATCAAGTTTTGAGGAATTGTGCAATTCATATTAATTTCTCTACCATAAGCTTCCTCCAACATCGTTTTAGAGAATTTGGCATTACGTCCAACTGGCTTCACAACCGCAGACCACGTGTATAGTGTTGTGTGGGCGAGCCACGGACAATGAATACAATTGCATTTTATCAATGGCAATTTGAATGTACAGAGATACCATGACAAGATCCTGAGGCCCATTGTCGTGCCTTTCATTCACCGTCATCACCTCATGTTTCAGCATGATAATGCACCGCCCCATGTTGCAAGGATCTCTACACAATTCCTGGAAGCTGAAAATGTCCCAGTTCTTCCGCGGCCTGCATACTCACCAGACATCTCACCCACTGAGCATGTTTGGGATACTCTTGATTGACCTGTCCGACAGCGTGTTCCAGTTCATGCCAACATCCAGCAACTTCGCACAGCCATTGAAGAGGATTGGGACAACATTCCACAGGCTACAATCAACAGCCTGATCACTTTATGCGAAG